>NC_057794.1:450280041-450424060 GCF_018294505.1 Triticum aestivum
CCCTCCGCTGGGGAGGTGCCTCAGGGCCTGCCTCCGGTGGAGGACCCGTGGTCGTCGAGGGAACCGCTGGCGACCGCTCTACCCCATCGGCGGTGTCCTGGTTTCCGGTCGTCGTCGATGGCACTAGAGTGTGGCGCAAGGCGGGGCCCTCATCTGGCGATATGAAGCAAGGCCAGTACCTGTGAAGAAGGCCCAGTGCCTGTGAAGCTCGTTGCCCCGTGACACTCTCACGTAATAATGAGTGGGGCTGTACACGCCCCGGAGTCTCAAGGGTGCCGGCCTCAGACCCTGGGACTCCCTCCCACGCCCAGTGGCAGCACTTAGCTCCGCACTGGTGAGAAGACGTCCAAGACTAGACTAGGTGCCGGACGCGGCCTTTTGTCTGCTTTCGTTGCTTTTCCCTTTGGTTGTCGCTTTCCCCCACTGGATTCAAGTTGGATTCGAATTTGAGATTTGCGTGTGTTCGGGGAAGGGGTGCTTAGTCTCGTTCGAGCAATTTGTCGCGTTTTGGTTACCACTTCGCCTCAGCTGCCTCCCCTCGTGAGCCCCTCGCGAGCCGGGTCAGGCCTAGCTTGCGCGCAGCCCAGACTGCCGCTGACGTGCCCTCTCAGGAGGGTGTTTTACTGCAGATCCTACGGATCCAATCAGGGAACACTCGGGACACCACAACCTCCCACAGGCTACCTTAGGGCCAGCACGGGACAAAGGTAAACTAGCCGACCAGCGCGTCGCTTAGGCCAACCACTTGGCGCAGGCGCATGGGCAATGTAGCGTCTACTAATACGATGAACACAAGTTTTACATAAGGGGCTCCCCCTCCAAAATTCTCTCACTGCCATCAGGCCAAAACCTGAGTTCTATTCATGCAGGGTAAGGAAGTAGGAACGATGCACAATCAATCGGATAAATCCCCCAATGCATTCTTAGGAGCACCACCCGAGCCATTGCTGGCGTCACTGAACTCGCCATCGCTGTCCGCGTCGCCGCCAGCGGCGTCAGGGCCATTCACCGCGCCGCCCTCGTTGGCCGCCACGATCACATCGTCGTTGTCTGAAGCAAAGGCCCTGATAAGAGCATCCACATTGTCTTCCACCCAGTGCGCCAGATCGTCTCAGACGGACTGGGGGACTGGGGTGATGGCGGCATCGAAATCAAAGTGGGGATCCATGTTCCGGAGATGGCTAAAGACGCGAGAAAAGGCGCGCCCGAGCAGGGCGCGGCTCCTCTCCTCCACCAACCTGTCAGCCCTGACCGACCGCACCTCCAGCTGCGTCACCACGTCAGTGAAGAACTGAAGATTGCCAGCATAGTTGACTGCGTGCGGCTCGCCAACGGCCGCCTCGCAGATGTTGCCCAAGGCTGTGTTGGCTCTCTCCCGGAGCATGGTGAGCGTGGGGTTGTGCTCATGCTCCAGGATCCGCCGCTGACGTATCTCGTCCGCGTTCTGGCGCGCGATGACCTCAGCCTCCTCCACCCGCTGGCAGAGAAGGAGCACCTCGGCCTGGGAGGTGGTTAACTCACCTTGCGCCACCTCGAGGGCGGCCCGGAAAGCATCGGCCCGCCGCGTCGCCTCCTCCAGCTTGGCCCTCAAGGCAGCAGTCCTGCCTTCAGCTTCGGCCCGGATCAACCCCAGCTTCTCTTTGAACTCGTGCTCGAGGTTCAAATGCGCCATCGCCACTCGACGTCCGACCTCCTCCAGGACGCGGGCTTCCTGTGCAGCGACATTATCCTCCGCCTGCGTCACCAAGCGCTCCCTCGTCTCTAGACGCTCGTACTCGCGGGTACGTTCGGCGGCTTCCAGCGTCAGCGCCTCCTCACGCTTCTGGAGCTTTGCTGAGTCGCCGCAGGCCACCTTCATCGACGCGAGGGCTGCCTCGCGCAGCTCCACCTTCTCCTCCAGTGAGTGGCACCAGGCCAGGAGCTCCTGAGCCCGCTCCTCCGCTGCTGTTCGCGGCCGGTGAGCTTCCCGAGCCTCCTCAGCGGCCCAAATCGGGCCTCCCGAGAGGCCACCAGCAACGCCTTGGCCTCTGCATCGTCAAGATCGTGCCGACGGCACGCAAGGGCGATGGCGCCCTCCAGCTCGCACCTCTCTGCAGCCTGGCGCAGGCCCTCGGCCTCAAGGCGCGCGTCTTCATCGACAAGCTCCTCACCAAGCAGGCTAACCGCGTCAGCCGCCATTTGAAAGAATCCTTGGCGGAGAGCGCGACACTCCCAAGCATGCGCGAGCACGTCTTCCACACCACCATCTGCCCCAAGCAAGTTCCGGAGGCCACGAGTCAGCACTCCACCTCCGGGCTGGGGGCTGGGGGCTGGCACCCTTGCGACGGCCGGGCACGCCGTGCCAGAAGCCCGGCCTGGGGCCAGCCCGTCCCCAGGTGAAGAGTGCAGGCAGCGCCTCAGCCAATCGCAGTCCACGAGCAGGCGAGAAGCCCACGGCAGGCTGGCTATGCCACGAGAAGGCCCGCGGAGGAGGATCGCGAGGTGCGCAGGGCCACGATACACCTCGGGACGGTTCGCCTCTTTGATCGCCCTCACCACAAGGGCTCCGCTGCTCGGAGCGCTTGAGGACGGTGGAGGGGGCGAAGCCAAGGGGGACGGCTCCTCAGCCGTCTCCGCAAGCTCGGCTGGAAGGGGCCTGTGGAGCAAGGGTCAGTAAAAGCAACAGAAGGATCGAGAGCTGGGAAAGGAGAAGGCTTACTCATCAATGGCGAAGTACTTCCTACGCTTCAACAGGCGACAAGGGTAATCGTCGCCCAGGGCCTCCCTTCTCTTCCGGAGGGCCTCAAAGTCCATGCGGAAGCGGCCTAAGAGTTGGGCGCAGGGATCAACCTGCGGCGAAGATGGAGCGTCAAGGCGATCTGCGTCAGGGGCGCCTGCTTGATGTGCGCTACCAATCGCCTCGCCAAGAGAAGCAGCCGGAGCCTCATGAGCCTCAGTCACAGGCGCAGAGGGCAGCTGCTTGTCACCCTCGGCCTCAGCGGCACGGGCCCCAAGAACTGCTCCCTCATGAGAATCGCCCGGAGCTGTCACCCCGCCGGGAGCCCCCTCGGCCTCTGGCGCCTCATGCCTCCTTGCTCCACCGCTTGAGGAAGAGTCGCCTTGGCCGACTGGAAGGGTAGTCACCACCACTGGTTCTCGCGAGGCCCCTGGAGGCCGGCGGGGCGCGGCCCCCACTCATCAAAGATAGGCATCTACTTCACAAAATCGCCCCTGCTCTTGCAGAGGTACAGTAAGGCCCCTCCCTGCTGGATGCTGCCAGGGTTGGGGTCCCCAGTCAGGGTCAATAGCGCCATCCTCAGCACTTCAGGCATCAAGTCCTCTTCCTGGAGCCTCATACGATCATCGCGCCCGCTGAAGGCCCACATCTGGCGGGAGTGGCGTTGGAGAGGAGCAACGCGGCGTAGCAGGAACTCCTTCACCACCTTGGGCGCTATCACGCCAAGCGACCTCAAGAACGTGAAGCGGTGCCAGACGAAGACGAGTCGGGGGCTCTCAAGCGTCTCCTGGCCCCAGCCCGAATTGGGAACAGCAGGCGAAGTTGGCTCCGACGACAGGAGGTTGGGCACCCCTGCATCCACATACAGCCACCGCTCGCGGAACCCAGCCGCGGGCGGAGGGAGCTTGAAGTCAATCCCAGAGGCCGCTGTCTCAGACGTGGCAACGAAGCTCACACACGCCCAGCATTGGGTAGGGTCAACAAGGCGCAGCGAGAAGAAGTGGCGCAGAATGGCAATAGAAGGAAGGATGCCCATCATAGCCTCGCAAACAAAGGCGAAGACCGAAAGGAGAGTGATGGATTCAGGACCCAGATGCATCATGTCAATCTGATAGTGGGAAAGCACGGCATTGAAGAAATCAGAAAAGGGAGGAACCAGACCCGCCCACAGGGCATCGGCAAAATACGGGACCTCGGTGACTATCCTGTCGATGGAGAAGTGGGACACGGGCCAGACCATCGTCCTCCCGCATTCGTTGAAGATAGTGGCTAGAGCCGAGCTGACCTTGCCCAAGCCCTCGGCGGGGGCCGCCAACGACGGCGGGCAAGGCGGAGACATGGGTTTCTTCCCTCTTCCCTTCTTCGTCAGAGCCACGGCAATGGGAAGGGGGGGAAGGTTCGAGATTGGGTTGAAAACAGAAGCCGGAGTTCGAGCGGAGGAAGGACAGAGGGCGCTCGAGCAACAGAAAGGGGAACGGCTGTGTACGACTATGAGTCCGCCTAGCATGGCGCAAAATAAGGAGGGCGTGGGGGAACAGTGCCGCCCACGTCCAATCAACTGCCACGCGGCGCCCAAGGCCGCAGGCTGTTAGGGCCCGCGGCGCTTCCCTCTTGCCCTTCCGCCTCCCTGCACGGCCAAGTCCGGGCGCGCCTTGGGCCCGGGGGCTACTGTCGGTGTTCTGGGAATGGGGGTCCCCAGACTTGCCTGCCTGCGGCCCGCGGCGTGGCTCAAAGGGGGGCCCAGCACGGCCCATCTTCATCAACACTGACCCAAGACCCTCGCGAGGGGCCAAGCCTCGCGGGGCGGACGACGTGAAGCTTCCTCAGGCACGGCCTCACCAGGCTGGCTCGCGAGGAGGCAGAGAGATCAAGGCGGGGTACCTCACGAGGTGCCCGTGATGCAAGCCATGACGACCAAGGGCGCCAGGCGGGTGCCAGCCCGCGCAGTGTCCTCCTTTCCTCTTTGGTGCAAAGGGGGCAAGCGCAGCCGCGGAGTACCGAGGCATCAGGCAAAGGTTGCCATTTCGGTGCAACAAGACCAAGACTAGGAGGACTGCAAGACGGAGGTCATCGTGGAGCCCAAGACGGTGTCACCACCAGAGCTTTGTGCAGGAGAAGACTACTTTTCTCAGGGTAGCTAGTACTAGCTGTCCACCTTCAAATTAGCCCGCCATTGTTGGCTCCCTTCTCGCACGATATTTGGGAAGAGGACCAGGGCCTCTATAAATAGGACCAGCCACCCACAGAAGAGGAGGATGGTTTTTGGAGAGGAATCAGAGAGAGAGAGAGAGAGAGAGAGAGAGAAGGGTGGCCGAACTCCTCCTAGCAGTTCATCGCCCCAACCAAGAGCAGACCCTCGCGAGGCTGTTCTTCCTTGTATCATTCATCATCATCAGCCCAGGAGGCAATCCACCACGCCACACACTAGAGTAGGGTATTACACCACAACGGTGGCCCGAACTAGTATAAACCATGTGTCTCTTGTGTTGTTCTTTCCATAGCTTAGATCTTAGCGAGGCGAAGGGGTGCAGGTAGGTAGGAGGCAAAATCTCCGCGTGGACCCCAGTGTTCGAACCTCAAGGGTCTGCGGGAACCCGAAATCCGACAGCTTTCTTCTTGTGTGTTTGAGAAACCTTAAGAAAAACAAAAAAATAGTTGTAGTTTCTAGCTAGTTTACTTTCCATGCTTGTAGTAGTAGTAATTAAAAATAATACCCAAAAAGATTTCTCGTTCTTCTTTTGCTTGTTGGGAGCTTTCCCGTGTAAATAGTTTTGTTTGTTTTATTTTCTTTGGGGGTCGAGAGGAGAAGACCATAATGAAAATGTTGAGTGGCTCTCATATGCATTATTGTTCATCTAACAAAGAGCCCATATTACCTTGTCTTCTCCCATGTATTGAATGCTTGCAGATTCCAGCTTAGTCCAATGCACGTGCACAATTATTATTATCCACACTATTCGGTCGTGCAAGTGAAAGGCAATAATGACGATATATGATGAACTGATTGAGATGAGAGAAGCTGGTATGAACTCGACCTCTCTTGTTTTTGTAAATATGATTAGTTCATCGTTCCTAATTCAGCCTATTATGAATGAAACATGTTTGCAATGACAATTAGATATTATAGTTGCTCATGCCATGCTTAAGTAGCTAGGAGTTCATAATGGTTTATCTTGTGTGCCAACATGCTATTAAAATGGTTGTGATGTGGTATGATAGGGTGGTATCCTCCTTTGAACAATTCGAGTGGCTTGACTTGGCACATGTTCATGTATGTAGTTGAAACAAAATCAACATAGCCTCCACGATATTTATGTTCATGGTGAATTATATCCTACTCATGCTTGCATTCGGTGTTGACTATTTTTAATGCATGTTCATGACTGTTGCCGCTCTTTAGCTAGTCGCTTCCCAGTCTCTTTCTAGCCTTCACTTGTACTAAGCGGGAATACTGCTTGTGCATCCAACTCCATGAACCCCAAAAGTTATTCCATATGAGTCCACCATACCTTCCTATATACGGTATCTACATGCCGTTCCAAGTAAATTTGTATGTGCCAAACTCTAAACCTTCAAATAAAAATTCTGTTTTGTATGCTCGAATAGCTCATGTATCAACTAGGGTTGTCTGCATCCTCCATGCTAGGCGGGTTATTCTCAAGAGGAGTGGACTCCGCTCCTCACTCACGAGAAAATGGCTGGTCACCGGGATGCCCAGTCCCATGCTCAAATCAAGTCAAAATAATTACAAACAAAACTCCCCCAGGATTGTTGTTAGTTGGAGGCACCCGTTGTTTTGGGCAAGCCATGGATTGATGATTGTTGGTGGTGGGGGAGTAGAAACTTTACCATTCTGGTTGGGAACCGTCTATAATGTGTGTAGCATGGAATATATCGAGATCTCTCGGTTGTTATGTTGACAATGAAAGTATACCGCTCAAAATATTATTCACCTCTATTTCAAAAACAATCTCTGGCACCTCTACAAATCCCTGCTTCCCTCCGAGAAGGGCCTATCTATTTACTTTTACGCTGAGTCATCATCATCTTATTAAAAATCACCAGTTGGAGAGCACCGCTGTCATTTGCATGTATTATTATTAGTTTACATTGAGTACGACTTGACTGGATCTCTTTTACCATGAATTAAAATTTCCAGTCAGCCCTTGATCTTCAGGGGTGCTCTGCATTTATGTTTTGCGGTCTCAGAAAGGGCTAGTGAGATACAATCTTGTTATATCATATTATGATTGTTTTGGGAAAGTGTTGTCATCCGAGATTTATTATTATTGCTCGCTAGTTGAGTATGCCATTGATATGAGTAAACATGACACCTAAATATTATTGTGAATATGGTTAGTTCATAATCTTTGTTGAAAACTTGAATGCTGGCTTTACATATTTACAACAACAAGAGCAAACAGAGTTTGTAGAAGTTTTTATTTATCACTTTCAGTTTATCAACTGAATTGCTTGAGGACAAGCAAAGGTTTAAGCTTGGGGAGTTGATACGTCTCCATCGTATCTACTTTTCCAAACACTTTTGCCCTTGTTTTGGACTCTAACTTACATGATTTGAATGGAACTAACCCAGACTGACATTGTTTTCAGCATAATTGCCATGGTGTCATTCTTGTGCAGAAATAAAAGTTCTTGGAATGACCTGAAAATCAACAGAGATTATTTTTGGAATATTTAAAAAAATACTGGAGAAAGAATCAAGGCCAGGGGGCCCACACCCTGTCCACGAGGGTGGGGGCCGCGCCTACCCCCCTGGGCGCGCCCCCTGCCTCGTGGGCCCCCTGGTGCTCCTCCGACCTCAACTCCAACTCTATATATTCGTGTTCGGGGAGAAAAACTAGGAGAGAAGGATTCATCGCGTTTTACGATACGGAGCCACCGGCAAGCCCTAAACTCTCTCGGGAGGGCTGATCTGGAGTCCGTTCGGGGCTCCGGAGAGGGGAATCCATCGCCATCGTCATCATCAACCTTCCTGCATCACCAATTTCATGATGCTCACCGCTGTGCGTGAGTAATTCCATCGTGGGCTTGCTGGACGGTGATGGGTTGGATGAGATTTATCATGTAATCGAGTTAGTTTTCTTAGGGTTTGATCCCTAGTATCCATTATGTTCTAAGATTGATGTTGCTATGACTTTGCTATGCTTAATGCTTGTCACTAGGGCCCGAGTGCCATGATTTCAGATCTGAACCTATTATGTTTTCATGAATATATGTGAGTTCTTGATCCTATCTTGCAAGTCTATAGTCACCTATTATGTGTTATGATCCATTAACCCCGAAGTGACAATAATCGGGATACTTACTGGTGATGACCATAGTTTGAGGAGTTCATGTATTCACTAAGTGTTAATGCTTTGGTCCGGTACTCTATTAAAAGGAGGCCTTAATATCCCTTAATTTCCAATAGTACCCCGCTGCCACGGGAGGGTAGGACAAAAGATCTCATGCAAGTTCTTTTCCATAAGCACGTATGACTATATTCAGAATACATGCCTACATTACATTGATGAACTGGAGCTAGTTCTGTGTCACCCTATGTTATAACTATTGCATGAGGAATCGCATCTGACATAATTATCCATCACTGATCCATTACCTACGAGCTTTTCACATATTGTTCTTCGCTTATTTACCTTTCCGTTGCTACTGTTACAATCACTATAAAACCCAAAACTATTACTTTTGTTACCGTTACCACTACTATCATATTACTTTGCTACTAAATACTTTGCTGCAGATATTAAGTTTCCAGGTGTGGTTGAATTGACAACTCAGCTGCTAATACTTGAGAATATTCTTTGGCTCCCCTTGTGTCGAATCAATAAATTTGGTCGAATACTCTACCATCGAAAACTGTTGCGATCCCCTATACTTGTGGGTTATCACATCCCCAAGCTTAACTCCTACTCGTCCTCGAGTAGGTAAGTGATAAAAATTGAATCTTTGATGTGGAGTGTTGTTCATCATGTCATATCATATTCTTTTCTTTATAGCATGGACATTTGGACTTTTTTGTGATTCAAAGTAATAGTCTAGTTTTGACATAATAATTTAGATACTCAAGCATATCAACAAGCAACCATGTCTTTCAAAATATCAACACTAAAATAAGTTATCCCTAGCCCATCATGCTCAAACATTGATCCATTCATGAAACACACTCGAATATTAACTAAACCCAATACTTAAGCATGATCATATTGCCTCCTAGTTGGTGCTTTTGTAAGAGAATATGTAGACTCAAAATAAAAATTGCATAAAGTAAAAGAAAGGCCCTTCGTAGAGGGGAGAAGGGATTTGTAGAGGTGCCAGAGCTCAAAGCGAAAAATTTGAGATAAAAACATTTTGGGAGGTGTATCCATCCCACCAACGAATATGACTTAGAGTTCCCAATACTTTCCACGCATAGATATATCATAAGCGGTTCCCAAACAGAAAATAAAGCTTATTCCTTTTTCCACCATAACTTTCACTTTCCATGGCTAATCATATCCATGGGTGCCCTCCATACCAACACTTTCCAAGGAATTTATTATTTGACAACATAAGGTAAATTCATTTGTTTTTTGCATTTCGGGACTGGGCATCCCTAATACCTTTGCCTTACTCTCGTGCAATGACAAGTGAATAAACACTCATCTTGAGAATAACATATCTAGCATGGAAAATATTAGCCACCCCTCACCGCTCCGCGAGCGAAACAAACACACAAAAGAGAAGTTTATTTTGAAAATTAGAGATGGCACATGCAAATTTGCTTAGAACGGCAAAAGAATACCACATATAGGTAGATATAGTGGACTCATGTGGCAAAACTGGTTTAAAGGATTTTGGATGCACAAGTAGTGATCATACTTAGTGCAGGATGAAGGCTAGCAAAAGATTGGGAAAGGACCAACCAAGAAACGAATAATCTCATAAGCAAGCATTAAGCATAATTAACACCGAATAATGCACCATAAGTAGGATATAATTTCATTGCATGATTATTGACTTTTGTGCATGCATAGGGAATCACAAACCTTAACACCAATATTCTTACTAAAGCATAATTACTCATCAAGATGATTCACATATCAGATCATCATATGTCAAAACTATTACTAAGAATCAAGTTTATTTTGTCCAATGATCTTCATGACATTTTTTCTCTTTTCTTTATCCTTCTTAGATATCTATCACTTTGGGACTAATTTTCATGTGTTGCTTTTCATAAGCTCAAACAAATATAAGTGAAGACCATGAGCATAACAAATTTTCGTCCTCTCAAAATAATTTAAGTGAAGCAAGAGGGAATTTCTTCAAAATTTTACTAACTCTCAAATAAATCTAAGTTAACCAAGAGAGCATTTCTTCAAAAATAACAAAGCACACCGTGCTCAAAAAGATATAAGTGAAGCACTAGAGCAAGTCTGTTGCTCATAAAAAAATTAAGTGAAGCATAGAGAGCAATTCTAACAACTCAAGATATAATTTTGGATCTCTCAAATAGGTGTGTCCAGCAAGGATTGATGACTTAAAACACCAAATAAAACAAGCAAAGACACATATCATACAAGATGCTCCAAGCAAAACAGATATCATGTGACGAATAACAATATAGTCTCGAGTAAAATATCGATAGTTGTTGGAAGAAAGCGGGGATGCCACTCGGGGGCATCCCCAAGCTTAGTTGGTTTCTCATTCTTGGATAATAGCTTGGGATGTAGGGGCATCCCCAAGCTTACGCTCTTACATCCTTCCTTCATCCATCGTAAGATAACCCAAAACTTGAAAACTTCAATCGCACAAAACTCAACAAAGCCTTCGTGAGATCCGTTAGTATAAGAATAATAAATCACTACTATAAGTGTTGTATCAAACCAATTCATATTTTTTTGTATTATATCTACTGTATTCCAACTTTTGTATGGAAAAACTCATCAAAGAAAATCATAGAGCCATCAAAATAAGCACACAACACAAAGAAAACAGAATCTGTCAAAACAGAACAGTCTGTAGCAATCTGACTATTTCGAATACTTATGTAACTCAAAAACTCTGAAATATTAGGACGACCTGAGAAATTTGTATAATGATCTACTGCAAGTGGAATGGATATTTTATCGCTCTCTGGTAAAAAAGGAAAATTAATTTCATGAGCATAAAAGTTTCTGTTTTTCAGCAAGATCGAACAACTATCACCCAAGAAGATCCTAAAGGCTTTACTTGGCACAAACACTAATTAAAACATAAAAACACAATCATAACAGTAGCATAATTGTGCTAACACTCAAAAATAGGAAGGAAAAGGGAAAATAAATTTTATTCATTGGGTTGCCTCCCAACAAGTGCTATAGTCTTACGCACTTAGCTAGGCATAAAGCAAGGATCTAAGTTTTGTCATCTTTGTCCAACTCTTCAATCAAACACTTAGAACCCTTCAAATATTTAACATAAAGACTTTCAATAGCAATACTTCTAGGAGTAAATTTAAAGATTTCATTCTTGCAAAAAGTATCTCTTATCACTTCAACAAAATCAGGGTGGATACTAATCATCTTAAAATCTCCTTTATTGCTATCACTAGAAGTTGCACCCTTGTTTCTGGATCTCCTACTCTTTACAGGAGTTTCCTCAATAATTTTAGTGGTAGTAAAAGTCGTGCTTAGATTATTAAAGAATTCTTTCAGTTTATCTATCCGAGACGGACTTTCTTCTATTCTTTCATGGATTAAGGTACCCCTCTCTTTTAATAACTTAAAAATATTGCCCGCTTTTGACCCAAGATTAGTAGCAAAATTATGCATCTTTTTATGTATAATTTCCATAAGATCTTCAGTGAGCATTTTCTTTTCGATAGCATCTAGTCTTTCCATAACATGATCAAGAGTCAAAATTGTTTCATTAACCATAAGAGGTGGTGAGCCCACTAAATTTTCCATAGAATTAAGAGCATCAAAAGGAGGACTCATTAAGAAGTTTCCACCGGTAATCATCAAGAATGAATTTATACAAAGTAGTGATACCAACATAAAAACAACGCAAAAGCACAATGGTAGATTTCTTACAGGTAGATCTATTATGAGCATTGCAAATTCTATACCAAGCATCTTTTAAACTTTCTCCTCCTCTTTGTTTAAAGTTGAGAACCTCGTCCTCGGGAGTGCAAGCAATAGAGGAGGAATTATCCATCATGGCAAACAAGATCTCACACACAAAAACAGATCCGGCAAGAAAACGGTGAACGGAAAAGAAAGGCGAATACGGCAAATATTTGTGAAGTGGGGGAGAGGAAAATGAGAGGCAAATGGCAAATAATGTAAATTGCAAGGAGATGAGATTTGTGATTAGGAACCTGGTTATGATGAAGATCCTCCCCGACAATGGCGCCAGAAATTCCTTTTGATGTCGCTTGAAGCTACGTCGGTTTTTCCCTAAAGAGGAAGGGATGATGCAGCATAGCAGCGGTAGGTATTTCCCTCAGATATGAAACCAAGGTTATCAAACCAGTAGGAGAACCAAGCAACACAACATAATCAGCCCCTACACAAAATAACTGTTGGGGAACGTAGTAATTTCAAAAAAAATCCTACGCACACGCAAGATCTAACATGGTGATGCATAGCAACAAGAGGGGAAGAGTATTGTCCACGTACCCACGTAGACCGTAAGCGGAAGCATTATGACAACGCGGTTGATGTAGTCGTACGTCTTCACGATCCAACCGATCCTAGTACCGAAAGTACGGTGCCTCCGTGATCTGCACACGTTCGGCTTGGTGACGTCCCACGAACTCTTGATCCAGCTGAGTGTTGAGGGAGAGTTTCGTCAGCACGACGGCGTGATGACGGTGATGATGAAGCTACCGTCGCAGGACTTCGCCTAAGCACTATGATGATATGGCCGAGGTGGATTATGGTGGAGGGGGCACCACACACGGCTAAGGGATCAATGATCATCTTGTGTGTCCTAGGGTGCCCCCTCCCCCGTATATAAAGGAGCAAGGGGGGAGGCCGGCCGGCCCTTGGGATGTGCCAGGAGAGGAGGAGTCCTCCTCCTAGTAGGAGTAGGACTCCTCTTTCCTAGTCCTACTAGGAGGAGGAAGGGGGAAGGAAGGAGAGGGAGAGAAGAGAAGGAAAGGGGGGCGTCGCCCCCCCATCCCTAGTCCAATTCGGACTAGAGGGGAGGGGGAGCGCGGCCCTGCCTTGGCCAGCCCTCTCTCTCCACTAAGGCCCATGTGGCTCATAAGTTCCCCCCGGGGTTCTCATAACCCCCCGACACTCCGATAATTATCCGGTGACCCCCGAAACACATCCGGTGTCCGAATATAGTCATCCAATATATCAATCTTTATGTATCGACCATTTCGAGACTCCTCGTCATGTCTGTGATCATATCCGGGACTTTGAACTATCTTCGGTTCATCAAAACACATAAACTCATAGTACCAATCATCACCGAACGTTAAGCGTGCGAACCCTACGGGTTCGAGAACTATGTAGACATGACCGAGACACGTCTCCAATCAATAAACAATAGCGGAACCTGGATGTTCATATTGGCTCCCACATATTCTATGAAGATCTTTATCAGTCAAACCGCATAATGATCTACGTTGTTCCCTTTGTCATCGGTACGTTACTTGCCCGAGATTCGATCGTTGGTATCTCAATACCTAGTTCAATCTCGTTACCGGCAAGTCTCTTTACTCGTTCTGTAATGCATCATCCCGTAACTAACTAATTAGTCACATTACTGGCAAGGCTTATAGTGATGTGCATTACCGAGAGGACCCAGAGATACATTTGCGATACTCGGAGTGACAAATCCTAATCTCGATCTATGCCAACTCAACAAACACCAACGGAGACACCTGTAGAGCATCTTTATAGTCACCCAGTTACGTTGTAATGTTTCATAGCACACTAAGTGTTCCTTCGGTATTCGGGAGTTGCATGATCTCAGAGTCATAGGAACATGTATAAATTATGGAGAAAGGAATAGCAACAAACTATACGATCATCAAGCTAAGCTAACGGATGAGTCAAGTCAATCACATCATTCTCTAATGATATCTCGTTAATCAAATGAAAACTCATCTCTATGGTCAGGAAACATAACCATCATTGATTCAACGAGCTAGTCAAGTAGAGGCATACTAGTGACACTCTGTTTGTCTATGTATTCACACATGTACTAAGTTTCTAGGTAATACAATTCTAGCATGAATAATAAACATTTATCATGATATAAGGAAATATAAATGACAACGTTATTATTGCCTCTAGGGCATATTTCCTTCAGTCTCCCACTTGCACTAGAGTCAATAATCTAGAATATTGTAATGATTCTAACACCCATGGAGTCTTGGTGCTGATCATGTTTTGCTCATGGAAGAGGCTTAGTCAACGGGTCTGCAACATTCAGATCCGTATGTATCTTGTAAATCTCTATGTCTCCCTCCTTGACTTGATCACGGATGGAATTGAAGCATCTCTTGATGTGCTTGGTTCTCTTGTGAAATCTGGATTCCTTTGCCAAGGCAATTGCACCAGTATTGTCACAAAAGATTTTCATTAGACCCGATGCACTAGGTATGACACCTAGATCGGATATGAACTCCTTCATCCAGACTCCTTCATTTGCTGCTTCCGAAGCAGCTATGTACTCCGCTTCACACGTAGATCGCCATGACGCTCTGCTTCGAACTGCACCAACTGACAGCTCGGCCATTTAATAAAAATACGTATCCGGTTTGTGACTTAGAGTCATCTCGATCAGTGTCAATGCTTGCATCGATGTAACCATTTACGACAAGCTCTTTGTCACCTCCATAAATGAGAAACATATCCTTAGTCCTTTGCAGGTATTTCAGGATGTTCTTGACCGCTGTCTAGTGATACACTCCTGGATTACTTTAGTACCTCCCTGCTAAACTAATAGCAAGGCACACATCAGGTCTGGTACACAGCATTGCATACATGATAGAACCTATGGTTGAAGCATCGGGAATGACTTTCATTTTCTCTCTATCTTCTGCAGTGGTCGGGCATTGAGTCTGACTCAACTTCACACCTTGTAACACAGGCAAGAACCCTTTCTTTGCCTGTTCCATTTTGAACTTATTCAAAACTTTATCAAGGTATGTGCTTTGTGAAAGTCTAATTAAGCATCTTCATCTATCTCTATAGATCTTGATGCGCAATATATAAGCAGCTTCACTGAGGTCTTTCATTGAAAATTTCTTATTCAAGTATCCTTTTATGCTATTCAGAAATTCAGTATCATTTCTGATCAACAATATGTCATCTACATATAATATAAGAAATTCTACAGAGCTCCCACTCACTTTCTTGTAAATATGGGCTTCTCCAAAAGTCTGTATAAAACCATATGCTTTGATCAGACTATCAAACTATATATTCCAACTCCGAGAGGCTTGCACCAGTCCATAAATGGATCGCTGGAGCTTGCACACTTTGTTAACACCTTTTGGATCGACAAAACCTTCTGGTTGCATCACATACAACTCTTCTTTAAGATATCCATTGAGGAATGCAGTTTTGACATCCATTTGCCAAATTTCATAATCATAAAATGCGGCAATTCCTAACATGATTCAGATGGACTTAAGCATCGCTACGGGTGAGAAACTCTCATCGTAGTCAACTCCTTGAACTTGTCGAAAACCTTTTGCAACAAGTCGAGCTTTGTAGACAGTAACATTACCGTCAGCGTTAGTCTTCTTCTTGAAGATCCATTTATTCTCTATGGCATGTCGATCATCAGGCAAGTCAACCAAAGTCCACACTTTGTTCTCATACATGGATCCCATCTCAGATTTCATGGCCTCTAGCCATTTTGCGGAATCTGGGCTCATCACTGCTTCCTCATAGTTCGTAGGTTCGTCATGGTCAAGTAACATGACCTCCAGAACAGGATTACCGCACCACTCTGGTGAGGATCTGTCACAGCCCTAGAAATCTTCTTGTAATTAGTGGCATTGCATCCATGCATCATTTTCAACATCTATTAATTTTGAAATGGGGACTTATAAACCCTAGCAGCAAGTGAAATACAACTAGGGTCAAATTAAATCTTTTCCATCTACCCAAAATGATTTTTAGAAAAGTTCATCAATTTTGGAATGGGTGAAAACTTCTTTCAAAAATGATGCACACATTTCTAGGACATTTCTGGATTTTGGAGTTAATTCATACGTATTTGAATTTGGACAATTAAATGCTATATAATATCTTAAATGTCCAAATAATTTTGAACTTAAGTGAGGGCTGTTGGAAATATTCCATGCAGAGCCCACAATTATTTTTAGGGTTTTTGAAAATGCTTTAGCATTTTAATTAAGTCAAAACAATTATAGAAAAATAGAAAACAGAAACTAAATAAAAGAGAGAGAGAGAGAGAAGGAAACAAACCTGGTGCCACCTGGGCCTCACCTGGGCTGGCCCAGCCCACCTGCCCCCCCTCCCCTGTCATCTTCCTCCTTTGCCAGGAGGATGGGCGTGTGCCCGCGGTGCGCCAGCACACGCACGGCCACCGACGGCCACCTCCTGCTTACCGCTTTCCCCCTCGACGCCCTGGGGACGCCATGCAGCCTCCCAGGTCCCTCTCTCACTCTCTCCCGTGCTCCTCCCCCTCCTCTGGCTCTCTCCCTCGCACCACCGAACGTGGCCGCCGCCGCCGACGAGAACCACCACGGCCACAGCTACCCCCTCGCCCCTCGGTTGTGCCCACGAGTTCCGCCGCGTCGTCCTCGACCCCCTCACCGAACCACGCCCCGCCGGAAGCCCTGCAGTGTCGCCTTCAAGCTCTTCTTCAACCTTCGGCCGCCGGCGACCTCGTCTTCGATTCGCCGTCGTCCGTGCTTACCCGGCCCCGACTTCGACTCCATTCGACCCCTCTGTGAGCCTTTGTCGTTTCCCCCTTGTTTTCCCTCTCCAACCCTTCCTCTAGCCGTGCTTTTCTAGGAGACCGAACCATGCCGCCGCCGAGCCTCTCGCCGCCATGGCCACAGCCGCCGCAACCTCCAACCGAGCACACCCACGTGCTCACCGCGCCGCGTAGGTGCCGTAGGAGCCAAGCACGCCACCCCACGGGCACCGTAGCCCCGCTTTCGAGTGCACCCGTACTCCGGCCGCCGCCGCGAGCTCGATTCCGGCGAGCTCGCTCCACCCCACCTCCTCCCACTTGCCCCACTAGATGCCCGCGAGCCCCAGCTACGCGTAGGACCAAACCGCGGTCGATTTGGTCACCTGTGGGCGATTTCCGAAGCCCTCTGCCGTCTCTGTCGTCGCCGGCGACGAGCCATTGACCTGGTCCGGCGGGTTTGACTCAACTTGACCGGGGTTTGACTTTCCCCTGACTCACTGACATGTGGGCCCCAGGCCACTAACTAAACTAGGATTAGTATTAGTTTAACACAAACTAACTTTAGTTAGTTAACTAACTACTGACCAGTGGGTCCCACTGGTCAGGTTTGACCTAGCCAGCCACAGTTGACCTCATGACGTCACACTTACGTCATGATGATGCAGTAAAACCTTTTCTGGATTTTAAATAAATCTAAATAATTTATTTATTTCAGAAAATGCCTAAAACTTCTTAAAATCATAGAAAATAATCTGTAACTCAGATGAAATAATTTATATATGAAAAATTATCAGAAAAATTCAAGGAATCTGTTTATGGCATTTTCATGCATGTTTGAACAATGTTTATCCCCTGTTTTGGACAAAACAAATAAATGGCATTTAATAAAGCGCATATGGAGTTTGAATTTGAACCTAGTGTTCAAACCAACTCCATTTAACTTGTTGCTAGTTGCATTAGGCCAATCAACAGCATATTGCCATGTCACATTCATGCATCATATTGTTGCATGGTATTGATTGTGTCCTTCCCTGGTTGCCGGTAACCGTCCCCTCTTAGACGACGATGTTTCCGACGACGTGATCGATGACACCGATGAAGAACTATATTGTCTTCAGAAGTGCCAGGCAAGCAAAACCCCCTTGTTCATTCCGATACAAACCCACTCTCTCGCTCCTGCTCTCTTTTACTGCATTAGGACAACAACGATTCAACTGTTACATGCTGTGGTAGTTGAACCCCTTTCCTTTGCATGACCTGTCATTGCCACAGTAAATAGATGAAACCCACTAGCATGAGTAGGGGTTGTTTGAGCCCTGATGTGCCTACTCATTCATGTTTGCTTGTCATGCCTGCTATTGCTTAGAGTTGTGTCAGGTCTGATTCATCGGGGATGAATTGGAAAGTTGTGAACATGTCCTACTGTGTGTGAGCTAAGTGTGTGAACACGATTTGGTAAAGGTAGCGGTGAGAGGCCATGTAGGAGTACATGGTGGGTTGTCTCATTGAAACCGTTCTCAGGAACTGAGTTCTGTGTTTGTGATCCATGAAACAGTTACTACCACACATTGGGCCCTGAAATATGACCCCGCTCGACTTACTGACCCCTCTCGTCCTCTGTCCAGGAGTTGCAACTAGTTTCTGGTGTTTATAGGATATGTGTTGGCGGTCGTGCATAGCGCTAACCCTAGGGGTGGGCTATGATGCGGTAGATACACCGTGGCACGGTGTACCGGGCGCCCGTTTGGTGTCTTGGGAACCCTGCACACATCGTTTGGGGCTGTGATCGAAACTCCGGCCAGATCTCCTCGCGGATGGAACCCGAATAGGCGATAAACCTGGACTAGAGACTTGTGCGGTTAGTCAGGTCATGGTCTACACCCACGTCGGCTTTCGCTTGAAGTCTGTTGAGCACATGTCGTGTGCAGACGCTAAGTGGTGGAAACATGTGTGACGAAGTACACCCCTGCAGGGTATAAAACTATTTGAATAGCCGCGTCCGCGGTAAAGGACTTCTGGGTTGCCTATAACAGTTCATAGACAAGTGAAAGTGGATACTCTAAAATGCGGAAGATAAGCGTGAGTGTTATGGATGGCGTTCTCGTAGGGAGACGGGAGTGGATCCATAGTGGTGTATTGATATGGTGAATATGTGGACTCGTGTGCGCCACCTCAAAAGAGTTACTTGCAGTCGTAGTTTAAGATAGCCACCGAGTCAAAGCTGGCTTGCTGCAGTTAAACTCCACCACCCCCCTGTTGGTACCGATGCATATGTAGCTAGTTCTGGTGTAAGTCTTGCTGGGGATTTTTTGTACTCACGTTTGCTTAATTTATGTTTTGCAGAGAGAATTCAGTCTCGCTAGTAGTTTCGCGTGGACTTCGACGTTTAGCTTGATACCTCAGCTATGATCTTGTGCCCTCGGCAGGATCTGGTAGATAGTCAGACTTCTCAACCTTTTTCATTTGTAGATGTCTGTACTCAGACATGTTAAGCTTCCGCATGTGCTTGATTTCTATGTTGTGATTGTTGGGTCATGAGACCCATGTTTGTAATATCTCTCTCCTTGGAGCCTAAGGAATAAATACTTGAGTTGTAGAGTTATGTTGTGATGCCATGTTGTATTTACACATATCAAGCATATTGTGTGTATGATTGAAATGCTTGGTATGTGTGGGATCCGACAATCTAGTTGTTTATCCTTGGCAGCCTCTCTTATGGGGAAATGTAGTCTAGTGCTTCCATGAGCCATATTAGTCCGCTACAGCCCGATTCACCGGAGTCCTGTTAGCCCAGCACTACTGCTCAGGACACTTGACTGGCCGGCATGTGTTTCACTTTGTTCCTGTGTCTGTCCCTTCGGGGAAATGTCACGCGGTGACATCCGGAGTCCTGCCTAGCCTGCTACAGCCCGGGTTCCCGGAGTCCTGTTAGCCCAGTGCTACAGCCCGGATTCACATGCTGCTGACCGACATGCTCGATGTGATTCATGTATGCCTGTCCCCATAGGTTGGTGCCATTTTGGGTTCACGACTAGCCATGTCGGCCCGGGTTCCCTGTCATATGGATGCTAGCGACACTATCATATATGTGAGCCAAAAGGCGCAAACGGTCCCGGGCCATGGTAAGGCGACACCCGTGGGAATACCGTGCGCGAGGCCGCAAAGTGATATGAAGTGTTACCGGCTAGATCGATGTGACTTGAAATTGGGGTCCTGACAGGATCTCACTCTGGTTGACCTACGAGGTTCGGTAGTAACTTGATCAGAAGTTTCATGATCATCATCATTAGCTTCCTCACTTAATGGTGTAGGAATCACTGGAACTGATTTCAGTAATGAACTACTTTCCAATAAGGGAGCAGGTACAATTACCTCATCAAGTTCTACTTTCCTCCCACTCACTTCTTTCGAGAGAAACTCCTTCTCTAGAAAGGATCCATTCTTAGCAACGAATATCTTGCCTTCGGATCTATGATAGAAGGTGTACCCAATAGTCTCCTTTGGGTATCCTATGAAGACGCATTTCTCCGATTTGGGTTCAAGCTTATCAGGTAGAAGTTTCTTCACAAAAGCATCGCAGCCCCAAACTTTAAGAAATAACAACTTGGGTTTCTTGCCAAACCACAGTTCATAAGGTGTCGTCTCAACGGATTTAGATGGTGCCCTATTTAACGTGAATGCAGCTGTCTCTAAAGCATAACCCCAAACTGATAGCGGTAAATCAGTAAGAGACATCATAGATCGTACCATATCTAGTAAAGTACGACTACGACATTCGAACACACCATTACGCTGTGGTGTTCCGGGTGGCGTGAGTTGCGAAACTATTCTGCATTGTTTCAAATGAAGAACAAACACGTAATTCAAATATTCTCCTCCATGATCGGATCGTAGAAACTTTATTTTCTTGTTACGATGATTTTTCACTTCACTCTGAAATTCTTTGAACTTTTCAAATGTTTCAGACTTATGTTTCATTAAGTAGATATACCCATATCTGCTCAAATCATCTGTGAAGGTGAGAAAATAACGATATCTGCCGCGAGCCTCAATGTTCATTGAACCACATACATCAATATGTATGATTTCCAATAACTCTGTTGCTCGCTCCATTATTCCGGAGAACGGAGTTTTAGTCATCTTGCCCATGAGGCATTGTTCGCAAGTACCAAGTGATTCATAATCAAGTGATTCCAGAAGTCCATCAGAATGGAGTTTCTTCATGCGCTTTACACCAATATGACCCAAACGGAAGTGCCAAAAATAAGTTGCACTATCATTATCAACTCTGCATCTTTTGGATTCAATACTATGAACATGTGTATCACTACTATCAAGATTTAGTAACAATAGACCACTCATCAAGGGTGCATGACCATAAAAGATATTACTCATATAAATAGAACAACCATTATTCTCTGATTTAAATGAATAACCGTCTCGCATCAAACAACATTCAGATATAATGTCCATGCTCAACGCTGGCACCAAATAACAATTATTTAGGTCTAAAACTAATCCCGAAGGTAGATGTAGAGGTAGAGTGCCGACGGCGATCACATTGACTTTGGAACCATTTCCCACGCGCATCTTCACCTCGTCCTTAGCCAATCTTCGCTTACTCTGTAGCCCCTGTTTCGAGTTGCAAATGTTAGCAACTGAACCAGTATCAAATACCCATGCACTATTGAGGGAGTCCTGGATTAGGGGGTATCCGGACAGCCGGACTATATCCTTTGGCCGGACTGTTGGACTATGAAGATACAAGATTGGAGACTTCGTCCCGTGTCCGGATGGGACTCTCCTTGGCGTGGAAGGCAAGGTTGGCAATATGGATATGTAGATATCCTTCCTTGGAACTGACTCTGTGTAACCCTAGCCCCCTCCAGTGTCTATATAAACCGGAGGGTTTAGTCCGTAGGACCAAGAACAACAATCATACCATAGGCTAGCTTCTAGGGTTTAGCCTCTCTGATCTCGTGGTAGATCAACTCTTGTACTACTCATATCATCAAGAACAATCAAGCAGGACATAGGGTATTACCTCCATCAAGAGGGCCCGAACCTGGATAAACATCGTGTCCCCCGTCTCCTGTTACCATCCGCCTAGACACACAGTTCGGGACCCCCTACCCGAGATCCGCCGGTTTTGACACTAACATTGGTGCTTTCATTGAGAGTCCCACTGTCCCGTCACCGTAAGGAAGTATGCCTTGTCTCGTTGTTAAAAACAACATTACCGCCGGGAGCCCTGGCTGGCAGCCAAACTCTCCGGCTAGGCAGTATCATGACCGCCCGTTCGGTTGCTACACCGACGATGACTTCTCGGGTCATCGAAAATAGCCTCCACGTCGGCTCGGAATTTCCTGAGCAGATGGATCCAATGGAGCTCTCTTCCCTAAACGAGCTCTTGGATCGCATCGCCGCCTTGAGAGTCGCTACGGACTATGATCGGATTGGGCTTAAACCCGATCAAAGGGAGATTAACTCTCCACCAGTCACCCATCATATTGCGGTGGTGGAGGAACAATGCGACGTTTCTTCCTCTATCTTGAGGACTAACTATGTCCGGATTCCTGAGCTCTCCGAGCCGGATACCCGTTTACAGGAGGACATCACCCAAGCCTTGAACCTAGAGTCAGGCAGCGGGCCAGACTTATCGGGCAACATCCCGGAATCCGAACTTCCAAGATTGGAAACTCCTCGGCCCCTGGGTCTCAGATCGGGTAAGGGTTCGGACTCAAATCCACCCACCCACCCAAACATAAATGATCTTTCACACATCAGGCAAGAGCCCCAAGAAAGAGTACATCATTATTGGGCTAGATTCCTCCTTGTGATGAACAAGGTTAATGACTGTCGCGAGGAATACACAGTCTCATTTTTCTACAATAATTGCATGGACAAGGGAATCCTTAACGCCATAAGTCACCGTGACATATCACGCTTCGCTGACTTGGCGTCCATAGTACAAAAGTATTGTGCGATGGAAAGCGCCTGGAAAATCGAAACAAAATTTTGGGATAATCTGGCTCCAAATATACACCCAGTCCGAAGTAAAAGGGTGCACTATCATAAGACACCCGAGTTAATTACAAAGAAGCAAAGACCCTCTATAGGGCGTGGAACCGTATTGGAGGGATGGCTCAACGGACCCTGCAAAATTCATAGTACAGCGGATACCATACCAACACACGGCCTCAGAGCATGTTGGGTACTCCAGCAGGTGGCCAAAAGTGGTGAGGATCTTCTCATCCCTGATGCCACAGAGCACCATCCCGTGGATAACAATACGGTATTAACAGTCTTTGAGACCTTCGCATCAAATAATAGGCGCAAGCGAACACTCCGCAGCCTTGCCGAAGTCTGCCACGTGGCAGCAATAAATTCATGGAGTGACACGGCTATTACCTTCAATGCCAGTGACGAACCTAAATTCCGAACAGCCCAAGCACCAGCTGCACTGGTTCTCAGTCCAATTGTGGACGGCTTTCTACTCACCAAAGTACTCATGGACGGCGGTAGTGGATTAAACCTCATCTATGAGGAAACTGTTCAAAAAATGGAAATAGACTGGAACCACATTGAGCGAAGCAGCACAACCTTCAGAGGAATCATCCCCAGTCGGGAAGCATGTTGTGCTGGGAAAATCACACTAGATGTGGTATTCGGTACGCCGGAGAACTATAGGTCCGAAGAAATTACATTCCAAGTGGCCACGTTTAGTAGCGGATACCATGCCCTTTTAGGGTGGGAGGCGTTCACGATCTTCCAAGCCATACCCCATTACGGGTACAGGAAGCTCAAAATGCTCGGGCCCAACGGAATCATCACTCTCGCTAGTGATCCGGACACAGCACTCCGCGCCGAAAACAAAACAGCCGCATTGGCCCTCGAGGCATTATCCGAAGCCCTTGCGGCCGAGGAATTAACTGCGCTGCGCTCCATAGTGGACAGGGACGACATGATACTTGACAAGAGATCCCAACTCCACCTCTTTTAAACCAGCGGATGAAATAGTCGAATTCCAAGTCCACCCAACGGACCCTACAAAAACAACCTCCATTGGGGCACAGTTAAACCCCGCAGTGGACGCCGCACTACGAGAGTTCCTGCGCGAGAACTGGGACATATTCTCCTGGCATCCCTCAGATATGCCAGGAATCCCACACAAGCTGGCCGAGCACAACCTTAATATTCAAAAGGGATTCAAGCCGGTCAAGCAGACTCTTCGGCGTTTCTCTGAACCTAAGAGACAAGCTATGGGAGAGGAACTAGCCAAGTTATTGGAGGCCGAATTCATTAGAGAAATAAAACACCCGGACTGGCTAGCAAACCTGGTGATGGTACCAAAGAAGGACAAATCCCGGCGCCTATGTGTCGATTTCAAGGACCTCAACAAGGCTTGGACAAAGGATCCCTTCCCCCTCCCCCGCATCGATCAAATTATCGATGCTACCGCAAGACACGATTCATTGTGTTTCCTCGATGCATACTCCGGCTACCACCAAATCAAGAAGGCGGAGTCCGACCAAGCCGCAACGACATTTATCACACCATATGGCCCCTTCTGTTTCAACACAATGCCTTTCGGGCTCAAAAACGCCGGCGCAACATATCAGCGCATGATTCAGACATGTCTGGAGAAAGAGATCGGCAAAATAGTATAGGCATACGTAGATGATGTGGTCATCAAAACTAAACACATCGACTCTCTAATAGACGACTTGAGGCTTAAATTCGACACCCTCCAAACATAGGACATCAAGCTCAATTCGGAAAAATGCGTTTTCGGTGTACCAGCCAAAAAGCTCATGGGCTTCATTGTCTCCAGTAGAGGAATTGAAGCAAATCCGGCCAAAATTCGAGCTCTGTCATAGTTGGCTATCCCAACGGACCTCAAACAAATCCATAAATTAACCAGATGTGTGGCGGCTCTAAGCCGCTTTATCTCCCTCTTAGGAGAAAAGGCATTACCCCTTTATCGCCTCCTTCGACGCACCGAACACTTCGAGTGGACGGACGCTGCCACAGCTGGATTGGAAGAAATAGAAGCCATACTGGCATCCAACCCAATCTTGGCTGCGCCAAACATTAGCGAACCAATGCTGTTGTACATTGCGGCAACTCATCAGGTTGTAAGCGCAATGCTCGTTGTCGAACGAGAAACGGACGGACATAAATCCCCCCTTCAAAAGCCGGTATATTATGTATCCACTGTCCTCACTCCATGCAAATCACGGTACCCACATTATCAAAAGATAGCCTATGCGGTATTCATGGCATCTTGGAAGCTGTGACACTACTTTCAAGAGTGTTCAATTACAGTAGCCTCGGAAGTGACACTTAATGATATTATAAACAACCGTGACGCCACAGGCCCGATTGCCAAATGGGCCATTGAGCTCCTCCCATTCGACATAACATACAAACCCCGGCGAGCCATTAAATCACAAGTATTGGCCGACTTTGTTGCCGAATGGACGGAAGCCGAACTCCCTAAAGAGTACGGCGCATACTCCAATTGGATCATGCACTTCGACGGCTCCAAAATGCTGGCTGGTCTGGGGGCTGGCATCGTCTAGACATCCCCAATCAGAGATACAGTTCAATACGTACTCCAGATACTGTATACAGACTCCAACAATGCAGCCGAATACGAAGCCCTGTTACATGGTCTTCGGATGGCAGTTTCCATGGGCATTCAACGCCTGGAGGTGCGTGGGGATTCGAACATCGCAATATCCCAAATAAATGGAGACTTCAATGCCAAGGATCCGAAAATGGCGGCCTATCGCAACGTCGTCCTAAAGATGTCAGCTCGGTTCGAGGGGCTCGAATTTCACCATGTGGCTCGGGAAAACAATCAGGCGGCGAATATCCTCGCCCGTATAGGTGCAAAACACGATGCGGTCCCCCCAACATCTTTTTGGAGAGGTTGTTTAAGCCATCCATGGTATGGGAAGGGGACACCGGTAACAATAGTCCAGACCCGGCCAAAATGCCCGATACCGAACACTCTGACATAATCGGAGGCTCTGCCACCGAAATAACACCTTCATCCCACGTAATAATGGCCATCATCGCCCCATGGACAGAACCATTCCTGGCCTACCTAACTAGGCAGGAATTTCCCGAGGACCAAAATGAGGCACGCTGCATAGTGCGGCAATCTAAAGCCTACAGGGTCCACGAGGGAGAGCTGTATAAAAAAAGCACTACCGGAGTCCTTCAAAGGTGCATCTCTAAAGAGGAAGGGCGGAAGCTTTTGGCAGAAATTCACGCCAGACTCGGCGGCCACCACGCCGCAGCCCGGGCCCTTGTAAGCAAGGCCTTCCGTACAGGTTTTTATTGGCCGACCGACCGGGTAGATGCACAGGACTTGGTCCAACGCTGCGTCGGTTGCCAGCTTTTTGCAAACCAAAGCCACATGCCACCCACCGCCCTCCAAACAATCCCCATTACCTGGCCCTAAGCGGTCTGGGGGCTTGACATGGTTGGACCCTTAAAGGGGGAACTCATAAGAAAAAATACTTACTGGTCATGGTGGATAAATTCACCAAATGGATAGAAGCCAAACCTGTTAAAATGGCCGAATCCAGACCGGTGATAGACTTCATATCCGGGGTTGTACATCGTTATGGCGTCCCCCACAGCATCATCACTGACAACGGCACGAACTTCACGGCCGATGAGGTAAAACTCTGGTGCAGCAACATGGGCATAAAGCTCGATTATGCTTTTGTCTATCACCCACAAACTAACGGCCAAGTTGAGCGAGCAAATGGTCTTATCATGAGCGGCATCAAACCCAGATTAGTGCGGTCCTTAAAGGAGTCTAACACGCACTGGGTAGAGAAGCTCGACTCCGTACTCTGGGGGCTGTGGACCACGCCGAATCATACTACCGGATACACACCCTTCTTTATGGTGTACGGCGCAGAGGCGGTTCTGCCCTGCGACATAATTCATGACTCACCTCGAGTGCGCTTGTACGAACAAAGAGAAGCCGAGCTCGATCGGCAGGACAGTCTGGACACCCTGGAGGAGGAGCGCGACGTGGCAAAAGCTCGTTCCGCATTCTATCAGCAACAAGCTCGAAGATACCAAAGCAGAGAAGTACGGGCCAAAACTTATAATGTTGGCGAGCTAGTTCTACGCCTTCCAGAGAAGAAAAAGACCAAGCTCGAGCCCAAATGGGAAGGTCCCTTCATTATTGACCAAGTTCTGACCGGTGGACCATACCGTCTGCGGGATGCATCGAATAATCGACTTGAGCCGAACCCATGGAACGCAGCCAAACTTCGAAGATTCTAAGCCTAGTGCCGGACTCTATGTTCGTCTCCTTCCTCTGTCCATTTTTTGCATATACATTATCTGTCTTTTATCTCTTTTTTTCTTTTTTTCTTTCTCAAGGCCTTCAAGGGCCAACTTGTGCCTTGCTTGCACACTATTGACGCGCTAACCGCGCTCATTATACCTGGGGACTTCTTACACAGAAGCTTAATTATTTATCTGGGCTTCATGCCCCGCACATGTGTTATTCTTCTGCATGTACCTTTTCTTCGCCATTATATGCATCGATATGACTTAAGTTTTGGCCAAGCTGGGTTGCCTGGCTCTTGTATTTATGCCCTACGTTCCCGTTAATACGGCTAGGGCATAAGGGGAGCACCTCTGCGATTGTTACTACCGGGTCAGCCGGATGTGTACCTCAGACTGGGTGAAGCCGAAAGCTAGCGTTCTTACGGGAATATTCGGTCCGTGAATAAAAGATGATTTTTATTTATTTCCCATATGTGCCCCTAGATGTTTTTGTCTGCGTCTCCTCTTGCAGTCCGGACATGCACTTTAGGGCATGCGTACCTAGGGAAAGGAACCCTTAACGGAACTATTCTCCCTGGAAGATGTTTCTTACTACCCATGTAATATAACATAATTAGTTGGGTACTTGTCTGTTCAAGCACTAATGACCCCTACGTTTGGTTTCCACGCATACCCAGGTTCTTATATAACTGAGCGGATATTCGGATACACTCCGGACTATCGGGTCCCGAGGTTGAAGCGAAAAGGTCTGCCATGACAAATGATTTACAATCCGGCTAGAAGGCATTATACATGTCAATTTAATTAGATAGTCATCTAGACTGACTAAATTCCTCTTCTATACCATCCAACAGGCTGTCTAGCCTACAATCCTGTTGGAATACTTTGCGGCTAATTCTACTTGCCCATATACTAAGATAACGGGGATCTCTTTCCCATCGGGCCCCACAGGTCCGACCTCGGCCATGTGGTTTGGGTCGGCCTTGGTATACCGTGTCTTCACCATGGCCCAGGCTTCCCTGGCACGTTGACGGTAGGCTGATATCTTCCATAATCAGAAGCACCGCTGTGCTCCCTTGAGCTTCTCCGCAAGCTCTCCAATGCCTGCTGGCAGGGAGACGGATGGCCACAAGGCCCGGGCAATACTTTGCATCACCTAGCGAACTTGTTCATCCAGTTGTGAGAGCTCGGGTAGAAGATCACCCGCAGACCCGGGCATCTCCTCCGCGGGACGACCCGTCAGCATACCTGCAGACATAACTCTGTTAGCCGGCTTCTTCGCCGCACTCTTTTAAGGGTTCGTTCAAGCACATACTGAAAATGCCGCGTCGAAGCCGCTTATTCTCCTTCACGGAGTCCACAAGTTGGGCTCGAACATCTTTCAGTTCCACGCTCAGCTTGGTATTGGCATCTTGGAGATTGTTTTTCTCCCACATGACCTTAGTCAGCACGCGTTCGCTAGCCTTTAGCTGTCGTACGACATGCTGGTCCTCCGGATTCTCTCCTGAGTCATCTGCAATATCTATTGTTAGATCTGCAGCCATGCCGCACACTATATGGTACCTATCATTCTTTGAAACAAATGTTACCAGCTGGGGACTTTTCAGGTTCCTTCAATGCGGCAACGGCGGCCCGAAGTTGGGTCTTGCATTTCTCCAGCTCCTGTGATAGTCGAGTATTCTTCGCTGTAAGAACCTGCACAATAAATGATTCTTAAATCAGTTGTGCCAACTGTTTCAAGTCTCAGGGGCTACTAATATATATACTCAGCAAATTTTCTTACCCGTACATCCTTCACATACTGGTCTGTGGCTTTGGCTAGACCATTTTGAGCAGCACGGATATATGCATCTCCTGAGTTGAATGCATCAAATGCCTCTTGGGAGAAACAAGTGTCACGGGATACGACTCGGTGACGCCTGTGATTCATGGCGCTCTCCACTTCGGAATTCGTAGCGGATATCTTATCCGCATCCTCTGTAGAAGGAGCATCCGGAGTGTGCCTTGTGTTAGCTTCCGCCTCTGTGTCCAGCCTTGGAGCCCGACTGGTAGAGGCGTGATTGGCGGCCTCTCCGGATATTGTCAGGCGAGTGTTCTTCCTTCTAGGAAACACGGGTGTTATTATGTTTTTAAAGACGACAACCACGGAGTGAGGTGTTGCATCACACCTCTATGCTGGCGTCTCCATCCGGACCGCCTTCCTTTTTAGCCTGTCCGGCTTTGAAACCCCTTGTTGATGAGTCGCCGCGGGCTCGGCATGGCGTCCCGAGGGCCTTCTCTATAAAACATCGTTTGTATACGGTAGGTGAAGTGCATAAAAGGAAATCCTTTTCAATGGTTGGGACTCCGGTCTCATTTACCTGCGAGGCTGGGAGTAGCCCAGGGTAGTCGGCTATAATGCCACCATGGCATCATCATAGCTTAGCTGATAGAAAATCCTATCAATCAGCTCCACGAATATGTCTGGATCCTCTTTGAGGCCGGGGTCGAGGACCCGTTCAAGATCCTCCGGTTGTGGAGGTGGGCTATTGATCTCCCCTACCGCCTTATGCAGTTCCTGCGATGAAACGGCAAGGTAAATATTTATCATGAAAACAAGGGTAAGATGGAAGTAAAAAGAGCGGAAGCTCACCCAGCTTCGAGGGTTGTTCATGGAGAATCCATCCCGTGGCTTGATGCAGAGGAACTCCTCTTCTTCCCCCTTATACAGATCGGATAGAATTTTTGCTAGAGCAGCAACTGAGTCCGGTCCCTTGCACTCGCAGCGAGTGGCATCATCTTCCCCGTTGAAGAGCCACATGGGGTGGCCTCGATATTGAAGTGGCTACATCCCCCGCATAATGCATATTGCCATAACCTCGGTTATGGCCAGTCCTGATTTGGCCAGCAACTTTATTCAGCCCATCAGATAAAATACGTCTCTATCATCTTCCACCTGTGCGCTCCGTGGGTGCCAGCTTAGGTGTTTCTTCAAAGGGGCGTTGTCGAACTCAGGAAGACCAATCCGGATAGGATCCGGGGAGGAACACCCTCCATATAAAACCACTCCGAAGGCCAGTCCTCGGACGTCTTCTTCGTGGTACCGGATAGGTATCCGGTCCTAGCGATGCGCCATACTTCGGCTCCGCCCACTTGATATATTGATCCCCTCTGTGTATGGGGAACAAGGTAGAACAGCTTCTTCCACAGCACGAAATGAGCTTCGCAACCCAGAAACAGCTCGCAAAGGGCTATGAAACCAGTGATGTGCAGTATAGAGGCAGGGTGAGGTTGTGCAACTGGAGGCCGTAGAACTCCAGGAGCCCTCAGAGAAATGGATGGATTGGAAATCTGAGTCCCCTTAACAAATAAGGGACAAGCCATACCCACTCTCCCTTAGAGGGGTTGGGAAAGCTCTCCGCTTGCTCCCCGCCATTATAGGTGGCGAGCCCGGCTCGAACTGGGACCATATACGCTGGAGGGAGGAATCCTTTGGTCTGTAGCTTCACTAATTGGCTGTACGGGACGGAACACTTCTCCCAATCTCCGGGCTTGGGGCTGCGGGAGCGAGGGGAGGAGCTGCGCTGGCCGGCCATGTTGGGATGGATTTTTTTTACCACGCTCTAATGAATGCTCGCTGAGGGAGGATGGTGTGGTTTGGATCTGAGGGTCCTCGTCTCTTTAATAGACAGTTCATTCACATAGATGGGGTGGAAAATGTAAAAACACCCTGGCTCCTCACATTTGCTTGACGCGTGGAAGATGGCCATTATTGGACGCAGAAGCCAAGAAGTGCAACATTTACAAGAAGCCGGACACTATTTAATAGGTACTCGGAGTTTGAAGAAGAACCCGCCTTGCAATGCCGAAGACAATATACACGCCGGACTCATCGTCATTGAAGCCTGGTTCGGGGGCTACTGAGGGAGTCCTGGATTAGGGGGTATCCGGACAGCCGGACTATATCCTTTGGTCGGACTGTTGGACTATGAAGATACAAGATTGGAGTCTTCGTCCCGTCTCCGGATGGGACTCTCCTTGGCATGGAAGGCAAGCTTGGCAATACGGATATGTAGATCTCCTTCCTTGCAACCGACTCTATGTAACCCTAGCCCCCTCCGTGTCTATATCAACCGGAGGGTTTAGTCCGTAGGACCAAGAACAACAATCATACCATAGGCTACCTTCTAGGGTTTAGCCTCTCTGATCTCGTGGTAGATCAACCCTTGTACTACTCATATCATCAAGAACAATCAAGCAGGATGTAGGGTATTACCTCCATCAAGAGGGCCCGAACCTGGGTAAACATCGTGTCCCCCATCTGCTGTTACCATCCGCCTAGACGCACAGTTCGGGACCCCCTACCCGAGATCCGCCGGTTTTGACACCGACAACTACTGTGAGCATTAGTAAGGTACACATCAATAACATGTATATCAAATATACCTTTCACTTTGCCATCCTTCTTTTCCGCCAAATACTTGGGGCAGTTTCGCTTCAAGTGACCAGTCCCTTTGTAGTAGAAGCACTCAGTCTCAGGCTTAGGTCCAGACTTGGGTTTCTTCACTTGAGCAGCAACTGGCTTGCTGTTCTTCTTGAAGTTCCCCTTCTTCCCTTTACCCTTTTTCTTGAAACTGGTGGTCTTGTTGACCATCAACACTTGATGCTCCTTCTCGATTTCTACCTCCGCAGTGAAGAGCTCAGGAATCATTTTATCCATCCCTTGCATATTATAGTTCATCACGAAGCTCTTATAGCTTGGTGGTAGTGATTGAAGAACTCTGTCAATGACACTACCATCAGGAAGATTAACTCCCAGCTGAGTCAAGTGGTTGTGGTACCCAGACATTCTGAGTATATGTTCACTGACAGAACTGTTCTCCTCCATTTTGCAGCTATAGAACTTATTGGAGACTTCATATCTCTCAATCCGGGCATTTTCTTGAAATATTAACTTCAACTCCTGGAACATCTCATATACTCCATGACGTTTAAAACGTTGTTGAAGTCCCGGTTCTAAGCCGTAAATCATGGCATACTGAACTATCGAGTAGTCATCAGCTTTGTCTGTCAGGTGTTCACAACATCTGGCGTTGCTCCTGCAGCGGGTTTGTCACCTAGCGGTGCTTCTAGGATGTAATTCTTCTATGCAGCAATGAGGATAATCCTCAAGTTACGGACCCAGTCCGTGTAGTTGCTACCATCATCTTTCAACTTAGCTTTCTCTAGGAACGCATTAAAATTCAACGGAACAACAGCACGGGCCATCTATCTACAACAACATAGACATGCAAAATACTATCAGGTACTAAGTTCATGATAAATTAAAGTTCAATTAATGAAATTACTTAAGAACTCCCACTTAGATAGACATCCCTCTAATCATCTAAGTGATCACGTGATCCATATCAACTAAACCATGTCCGATCATCACGTGAGATGGAGTAGTTTTCAATGGTGAACATCACTATGTTGATCATATCTACTATATGATTCACGCTCGACCTTTCCATCTCAGTGTTCCGAGGCCATATCTGCATATGCTAGGCTCGTCAAGTTTAACCCGAGTATTCCGCTTGTGCAAAATTGGCTTGCACCCATTGTATGTGAACGTAGAGCTTATCACACCCGATCATCACATGGTGTCTCGGCACGACGAACTGTAGCAACGGTGCATACTTAGGGAGAACACTTATACCTTGAAATTTAGTGAGAGATCATCTTGTAATGCTACCGCCGAACTAAGAAAAATAACATGCATAAATGATAAACATCACATGCAATCAATATAAGTGATATGATATGGCCATCATCATCTTGTGCCTTTGATCTCCATCTCCAAAGCACCGTCATGATCACCATCGTCACCGGCTTTACACCTTGATCTCCATCGAAGCATCGTTGTCGTCTCGCCAACTATTGCTTCTACGACTATCGCTGCCGCTTAGTGATAAAGTAAAGCAATTACATGGTGATTGCATTTTATACAATAAAGCAACAACCATATGGCTCCTGCCAGTTGCCGATGACTGTGTTACAAAACATGACCATCTCATACAATAAAAATTAGCATCATGTCTTGACCATATCACATCACAACATGCCCTGCAAAAACAAGTTAGATGTCCTCTACTTTGTTGTTGCAAGTTTTAGGTGGCTGCTACGGGCTTAGCAAGAACCGATCTTACCTACGCATCAAAAACCACAACGCAGTATAGTGATTGCTTTTTAATCTTCAGAAAGAACCTTGTCCGTCGAATCCAATTCAACTAAAGTTGGAGAAACTGACACCCACCAGCCACCTATGCGCGAAGCACGTCGGTGTTGGGAGCGTAGTAATTTCAAAAAAAAATCTATGCACATGCAAGATCATGGTGATGCATAGCAACGAGAGGGGGGAGTATGTCTACGCACCCTCGTAGACCGAAAGTGGAAGCGTTTATCAACGCGGTTGATGTAGTCATACACCTTCACGATCCGTCCCGATCAAGTATTGAACATACGGCACCTCCGCGTTCGGCACATGTTCAGCTCGATGACGTCCTCACCTTCTCAATCCAACAAGAGGAGCGAAGTAGTAGATGAGTTCCAGTAGCATGATGGCGTGGTGACGCCGTTGGTGAAGAACAATCTCCGCAGGGCTTCGCCTAAGCACTACGAAAACTATGATGGAGGATAAACTAGAGGGGATGGTGTAGCCGGCACACGGCTTGGTGTTTCTTGATGTGTCTTGAGTGCTAGCCCTACCCCTCTATTTATTTGTTGAGCCTTGGGATCGAAACTTGGAGTAAAAGCCTCCACAAAGTCGGTTTCACCCGAAAGGCAAGAGTCCTTCTCGGACTCAGACGCCAGGGACCCTGGCATCTGGCCCCTGGACTCCGCAAAACTTCCTTTTGCACTTTCCAAAAACCTTGTGGGCTTTCCCCTTTGGCCCAAATAAAGTGTTCTCGTACCCAAACATTTCGGGAAACATTCGGAACCCCTTCCGGTGAATTCTAGAACCCTTCCAGAGACCAAACACTATTATCCGATATATCAAATTTTATCTCCGGACCATTTCGGAGTTCCTCGTCATGTCCATGATCTTATCCGGAACTCCAAACAACATTTGGTTACCAACATACATAACTCATAAATACTATATCGTCAATGAACATTAAGCGTGTGGACCCTACGGGTTCGAGAACTATGTAGACATGACCGAGACACTTCACTGGTCAATAACCAATAGCGGAACCTGGATGCCCATATTAGCTCCTACATATTCTACGAAGATCATTATCGGTCGAACCGCATAACAACATATGTTGTTCCCTTTATCATCGGTATGTTACTTGCCTGAGATTCGATCGTCGGTATCTCAATACCTAGTTCAATCTCGTTACCGGCAAGTCTCTTTACTCATTCCGTAATACATCATCCCGCAACTAACTCATTAGTTACAACGCTTGCAAGGCTTATAGTGATGTGTATTACCGAGTGGGCCCAGATATACCTCTCCGACGATCGAAGTGACAAATCCTAATCTCGAAATACGCCAACTCAACAAGTACCTTCGGAGAAACCTGTAGAGCACCTTTATAATCACCCATTTACGTTGTGACGTTTGGTAGCACACAAAGTGTTGGGAATATGACTACCAGGTATGACCCGCCCAGGAGGGGCTGGGTCAATCTTCATGGCGGGTTATTTAAAGAAGCCCAGCGAATATACAAAGAGATGGTTTATAATAAGACTTGTAGTAGGCCCAAGCCCAGAGGCGGCTTAAGGCCCGTAATTGTAAACCGCCATGTATAAGTAAGACTTGTAAAGAAAGGCATGTAAAAGAAGTCACCGAGCCGGACACATTGTATGAGCCGGTCAGGACTCTGTAGGCCGCCAGGCGTCCACCCGTGTATATAAGGGGACGACCCGGTGGTAGCTTAGGGCAGAAAAACAACAAATCGAGAGCCAAGCTAGCGTATTTTGCTCCTTGGTCATCAAAACCTAGCAATACCACGACAACTGGACTAGGCTTTACCTTCACCGCAAGGGGCCGAACCAGTATAAACCTCTCATGTCCTTTGTCCCGATTAACCCCTTTAAGCTTCCTAGTTGCGATGGCTCCACGACTAAGTACTTTCACTAGGACATCTACTGTGACAATGCCACGACAGTTGGCGCCCACCGTGGGGCCAGCGCACGGTGGATTTGAGTTCTTGAAGGGTAGCTTCGAAGGGCTCAAGGGATACGTTGTGGGGCGGATGACCAAGAGTCGTCGCGGCAAGCTCGACATCGACGATGTAGGCTAGGGCCCTAAGGCCGGCTCAATCGAGTACGGGTACCGGGTCCCCTTTGGCGGAATCCATATCTTCATCAGCCGGATCGGTGAGCCGGACCCTGAGCCGGACATCTGCACCGACCTCATCGAGACGGCTTAGCGGGCAAGACCGCCTGAGCTCGACCCGCCATGAGGCGTGCCTTCATGGGTTGCATCCATGGAGGGGGACTTTCTGAAGGCTCGGTGGATGGCGGTGAGACGACTATTCACTCCGACAATGTGTCGTCCACAGGCGAGATAGATTCTTTGTATCAACTACAAGGTGGCGGGCTTGGGGACTGTTTCGATGGTAGCAGTATTCCGGACCCCTTTGAGCCGCCGAATCAAGCTGGAGTCTTCATGGATGGCACTCAACCCGGGCAGAATTCTACGGGTGCGGCTGCAATAACCACCGGGTCGACGGCGACCGGGTCAGGAGACCCCGCGCGCCCACTTGCTCAGGTGCTGATGGATCTCATGGACAGGATGATGACCTTGTTGACCGCCGTGGTTGAGCCGGCAGATAAGGCTCAGCATGATGCAGAGGTGGCACGGTTGCATGGGGAGGTAACACAAGCTAAGGAGAATTTAGTAGCAGAGGATGTGAGGATGGCTATAGAACGGGCAGCTCTAGATGCTCGTGCTTAGCAGCTTCGAGCAGAGACTTTCTGGCTCTCGGTGGATATAAACGCATCTAATGAGGTCATGAGGAGAAGGCACCAAAAGGTTCAATCACGTCTGCCTCTGACTTACGATCCTAGGAACCTCTTCCACACACCTGGAGCTGGTCCCAGTAACCCGTCGGAGGCAAACCGGATCATAACACCCGGGACCAGAGCGCCGGTTCAACCGCGGGCCATGGAACCCCCTTGTGTGAATACTGCTCTGCCTTATTACACACCAATACCACCGGGTCACTTTTCTAACCCTTTGGAGAATCTTATCGCTGTGTCGGCTCATTTGGCGGCTCTCCCGATGGAAGGCGACTCTCCGACAGTGATCGAAACACGACGAGTCAGAGAACTTCTTCAAACGGCTCTGGCACAACAGGATGCATATTCTTATAGTCGAGATAGAATCCATTCAACCCCTCGCCCAAGCCGGAGCCCAAGCTATAGCAGGCATATGGACTCAGCGGCCATGTCAAGCAACGCCCAGCGCCGTAACCAACCAAGCGAGCGTGACCCGGCCCCGGGCGGAGCCCTTAACTTGGTGGACTAGGAGAGGATCTGTCAAGAGGCTGAACAGGCGGTTCAATAGGAGGCTGAGCAGGCGGCTCACCAAGCTTTTCCAGTTTATCCAGCAACCTCTGTTGAAGCAGGGGTGGCCACAAGGACAGGAGATGTCCCTTGTCTTGTGTCGGCTCTGCGTAATGAGTGTTTGCCAAAGGACTTTAAGGGGCCTCGGAAGGTGCCTAATTACACAGCCAACCTGCAGCCCGCAGCATGGATTGAAAGTTACGAGATGGCCATGGAGTTATCAGAGGTCAGTGATGCAGCGATGGCCAAATACTTCACCATGATGTTGGATGGAACAGCTCGTACTTGGTTAAAGGGGTTGCCGCCCAACTCCATCAGTTCATGGGCAGAGTTAAAGGCCCGGTTCATTCAGAACTTCAAAGATACCTATAAACAGCCCATGTCGATCGTGGACTTGACTAACTGCAAGCAATTGGAAGGCGAATCCATGATCCATTGGGTGCGCCGGGTCAAGGAGATAATACATTCATCTGATAAGATGGATGCCGGCTCTGCGGTCTTAATGTTGGAGAAAAATTGTCGTTTTGAACCTCTGAAACAGAAGTTGGGGCGGCTCAAGCGTGACTGTAATGACATGGGCCAGCTGATGGTGGCTCTTGTCAAGTACGCCGATTCTGATAGTACCAAGGACCCCGCGTCTGATGAAGAGAAGACGGGGAAGGGAAAGAAGAATGGCAATGGCAAAGGTCACCAGCACAACCCGACGAATCAAGGAGGTAATAAACGTAAGGCTGACGGTAGTCTGGAGTTTGTGGCTAACGCCAATACATAGGGCAACAATCAACGACGCAAGGGGAGGCCACCTCCTCGGTCGGGCGGGTCAGGTCCCACCCTTGAACAGCTGCTAAATGAACCTTGTCCAAGACATGGCACCTGGGAGAAGCCAGCTACCCTTATGTGGAAAGACTGCATGATCATGAAAGCTTTCAAGAATTCCAATATGTTTGATGCTAACCACGGACCTGGCGGTGGCTCAGGCTGTGGCGGCTTTCATGGCCTGGGCGCCGGTTCAAGCAGTGGCGGTTTTCACGGTCAGGGCCCTCAAGACAGACAGGGCGGCTATAATCAGCAATCCGGCCAAGGTAATCAGCAGCAACAGCAGTCCGGGTATCAGAGCAACCCAAAGCAGTTGAACAGTGGACAGTATCACGTATTCACCACCAATTTGTGCAAGAGGGACCAAAAACTTCATAAGAGGGTTGTAAATGATGTTGAACCAGCAGTTCCACATTATTTAAGATGGTTTGAGCAGCCTATTGTATGGAGTAGGGAAGACCACCCTCCCCGGGTTGATAATCCGGGTCATTTGGCTTTGGTGGTGGCACCTCAGGTTGGCGGATACAAGTATACTAAGGTGCTCATAGATGGAGGCGGTAGCATCGACATCCTTTACTATGAGATGTTCTGTCGCATGGAGTTGACTGACAAAAGTCTTAAAGCATCCAATATTGTTTTTCATGGAGTTGTGCCTGGTAAGTCGGCATACCCAGTCGGTAGGATTGAGCTGGAAGTGGCCTTTGGGGATGAGTATGACTCTAGGGCTGAGAAATTAACTTTTGAAGTGGTTAAAATCAAAAGCCCGTATCACGCTCTGTTTGGATGGCCGGCTTATGCTAAGTTCATGGCATGGCTGTAGCGACCTGGCCCGAATGGATCAAGTCTCTGTGCTTAAGTGTCATCCCTGGATCAGTATGCTGACACACACAGTACTCGAGGATTTATAACAGAGGTAAATCACATGTATAAAATAACGTAAATACTATTACCTCAATCCAAAATAGCGGAAGCAACAAGGTTGTGGATTCCCATCAACACCAACGGCAAAGTTGAGTGTAGAAATTGTAACCCTAACATATCACTTACTCGTCGTAAGATAATCCTACAACATGAGACGTTGCAGCCACAAAGGGTCAGTACATTGAATGTACTGGCAAATTCACACCATAGAGAATGATGAATAAAGGCTATCACTACATGCATATTTGGCTGGTGGAAAAGCTCTATGGTTATACGGTTTTTGCGACAAGCCAATTTTTCCCTACTACAAAGGAATAAATTTTATTTAACTATCATGGTGGTTGTTGAACATTGAGAATGGTTGACACCATTCTCAATCCCAATTAAGCATCACCATTAAAACCCAACAATATTCAATTAAAGTAACATGATGAGATTCACATGATAATCCAGGTACTAGATACTCAAGTTGTCCATAACCAGGGACACGGCTAATCATGATTAGTTTAAACACTCTGCAGAGGTTTGTGCACTTTTCCCCACAATACCCGATCTCCTCCGTTGGATTTCTCGCACTACAAGGTGTTTGAGAAACGGATGACCAAGACATAGTCTTTTAGAAGCGTTTGCACCTTACGATGGGTAGACCGTACCACCTACAACCCCTACATCTGCTAGTCTACCACTATAAGAGTTCACACGACTTAATCAACTATGCTAGAGCCCATAATAGCTTGTGGCTGCACACGGAAGTTTCTAGCATGAATAATCTTATGATCCCTTTGAGCCTGGGTGGCGAACCATAGGATGATCACACGGTATATCCCCAGGATCTCCTAGGACAACACTGGTATTTCCCCAGGTGTCCGGGCAAGTCCACTGGTATATCCCCAGGGTGCCCCTAGCAATCCACCCAGATGTGTATTCAAGTTGCCACCTTAAGTTGAACCATTAAATAACAATCTCACATCTGTCATGGATTTCACTCATACCCAAACCACGTCTACGAGCATAGCATAGCAATATAAGCAACGCGTAGAAGTAACTCCCAAGGGTTTGATAGTAACACGGCAAGAGGTTCCTACCTCATCAACTACTTCCCAATCCCACAATTTGATTAGATCCTAATCATGAAATGTTTGAGGTTTGATCTGATGCACTGAAAACTGGGTATGAAGGGGATATGATCAAAGTGTGAACTTGCCTGCAATGTCGATGAAGATGATTCGGATTCAAAAATCTTGATATCTCTACCCGTCACACTACGGTCAATCTATCGTAAGCAAGCAATAGTAACCACACATAAGCAATCACTCAAAAGATCAGAAAGAACAAAGAAGACGATTCGGAAAACTTCAAAACCAAGCAGATAACTCTTGCAACATAAAATAATTTCTAACAGTACCAAAATTATGTGAATTTGGCCTTATCAGAAAGTTTAGGTCAAGAGCTTTGATTTGCAAAAAGAATCAACTCAAACGGAGCTACGAAATTCAAGTTATGATCAAACGAAGTTTGAATTCAAATCTGATCTAATTCAAATTTTAAACTTTTCAAAAACATGTTTAAGTTGTTTTACTGGATAGAGGAGATCATAATGAAGACGTGGGCGTTGGTTTCGTTGGATTTGGACTAACGAGTAAAAAGTAATGATCGTTTGAAGTTCAGGGACTAAACTGTAAATAAAGTATCCACATCTAGGTCCCTGGCCAAAATTACAGAAAAAGAAAAAGGCTAAAAGGCAAACGTTCACTTATAAGGTCTATACGGTGGACGTTCGCTGTTTAATAAAACCTAAAAAAACAGATCTAGTCTAGGGTTTTTTTTAAAACCGAACTTAAAATAAAACCGGATCGGACCGAGCGGTTTTTGCCGGTCCACGGCGGGTCAACGGTGACGGCGGCGGTTTCCGGCGAGGCAAGGCGAGGCGACGGCGAGGGGGGGGGCGGAGTGCAGCGCGCGGGGTGGAGGCGCGGGACAGCGGCGGCGGCGGTCGCGGTGGATCTTCGCCGGCGGCGGCGATGCGCGGGATGCGAGGCGAGGCGAGGCGAGAGGAGAGAGGCGACACCGCGCTATTTAAGGAGGGAAGGAGGCGCGAGGCATGGGCGAGGGGGCAGAGGAGTCCGGGGCGGACACGAACGCCGAGGCCGGTGCTCGGGAGGCGTGCGGCGGCCGGTCTCCTGCGCGAGGAAGGAGACGCCGCGGTTGGCGGGCTGGGCTGGCGACGCGGTCGGCTGGGCCCTGAGCCGGCCCAGTCGGCGACGGAGGGTTTCCATTGTTTTTTTAAGACAAAGAAAATAAAACAAAAGAGATAAATACAAAATATAATATAGGCATATAATATATCAAAATTTTCAGAAAAAGATCCTCTACGACATGAACATTTTTATAACGTCAAATAAAATCCACACAAATTCAGATAAATCAAAGAGTGCTACTGGTCTAATAAAATCCAATAAAAATCATTTTAAAAATACCAAAATGATTTCAAATTAATTTTTCTCCAATTTTCTATTGTAGGGAATCATGTTACCCTATTTTCCATGTATTTTATTTTTGGAGAAAAATAATCTGAATAAAACTCAAATAACTCCATATTGAAAATAATTTCAAATGGAGTTTGAATTTGATCCTTGAAACTCCCAACTCATATTTCATAATTTGAAGAAGTCCTTTTATCTTCGCTCGTGAAAATCATTGAGCTGCATAAAGTTTCAGAATTGAAATATTTCCAAATGAAATTCAATTATTTTCAAGTACCCTTTCATTTAATTTAAATGGAAGAAGTCATATCATCTTCGCTCAAGGGTTTTGTATTTGAAAAGAATTTGAATTCATGGAGATCAGAAAGCAAATATGAAAGTTTGGGAAAGTCCTTTTATTCCCTCTCATTTAACTTTCAAAAAGTTTCGAATTCACTCACTTTTAGTCAATCAGTCAAATCTATCTATTTATTATAACATTCCAAAATTTAGAATTATGGGATGTTACAAACCTACCACCCTTAAAATGAATCTCGTCCTCAAGATTTGGAGAGGCTAGAAAGAAAAGGTTATGGTTTGGGGGTCTCCTCAAAATCCATCGATCATCACAGGGGTCTGGGGTGCTACCACCCTTGGAAGCATGGTTACTGTTCCATCAAAACTCATATACTCCATCCTTATTCTTGACAGTGTCGGTCTTCTCAGATCCTTGAGAAAATTCCTTCTCTGAGCTCTTCCGGTAGTGGCATAACCTTTTCCTCAATTCTTCTATCTTTCATCTAGGTAAGGTTATTCCGAGACTGGGTCCTCTTAGCGGACGGGTCTGGCGCCAATACTAATCAACTATCAACATATCATGGTGGTCAACAATTTATGGTTTCTCCTGCAGGAAATGGGTCTGGTTGATCCTCACCATATAACCTACGGTTGGCAAAAGCTGCCTTGTACAAGGGAAAACTTGCTATACCATTCTAAGGTTTAACAAGGTTTAATATCGCCGTCTCTCTACTATAAGTAAGTCACTCAGATTTACCATCCCATATAGCAAGGCGAATAATAAGAGTAAGTCGGTATGGTGATCAATCCATCCCGCACCCAAATCATTACCATGTATATAGTTTAGCGAATCTCGCATACTAACACTCGGTCATCCTCACAAGCATTGCAGAATTTCTCTTGTCGATGAACCAAGTTAGGATATATCCATAGATTCTGCAAGCCAGACAAACATCTAATGTTTCTTCACAACTCTCAGGTTTTGCATTACTCCTATAAAATCGTCGGTGGGTAAGGTTGTACTTTCTTCTAGGGTTTTTCCTTCAGCAAGAATGTGCTTGCTTCTTGGCAGGTCCTGGGGCATGTGGTTATGGTCCATCTCATCACTTGTAGTCCTTGAACTTATCATCGGGCAACTGATCATTATTCCAACTTCCAACTTCCTAGTATTCTTAAATCCATCCAATTGTACTGTCTTACTTCCTTCTATTGGCACCAAACTAAGACGTGATTATTCAAACCCATCACGGAGTTACAATCGTTCCATAATACCAACATCATTCCTCCTTTATATCCAATAGTAATTCGTCTCTTCATCCTCGTGGGTTATCCCACATACCGAGGTAAAAACTTATACTTATGAAGTCCATACTCTACTTCGTGGAACATCATTATCCTTTCCAGGGTCAAGCGTCCTTACAGGGGAATATTGGCCATCTCTGCATGGCACTTCTTCAACTGGGAAATGTGAAACACATCATGAACTCATGACGGTCCTTCAGGTAACTCAAACTTGTATGCCACTTCTCTCATACGCTCCAAAACTTGGTATGGTCCTACAAATCTCAGGGCTAACTATCCCTTAACTCCAAATCGTTTAACTCCTCGCAGAGGGTCACACGAAGACATGCTCTGTCTCCAACTTCATAGACTACCTCCTTGAGTCTACATAACTCTTCTGCCTAGACTGAGCTACCTTCAGTCTATCTCGAATCAACTTTACATTCTCCTCTGACTCCTTGATCACATTTGGTCCAAACAACTGACGGTCTCCAACTTCATCCCACATACTCTTGGGGTATCACACATATCGAGACAAAACTCGTATTCATTTTGTCCGAAATCCACTCAGTGGAGTATCCTTATCTTTTCCAGGGGTCAAGGGTTCTTACAGGGTACTACCACCCTTAAAATGCACAAATCTTCCATAGACCATATTTCTCATATCCATAGAATGGCCAGAATTCTTCTTCATAGAGTAACAACTCATAAAATCCATATCAGCACCAACGATGCTAACTTTATTCATTCTCAAGGGATTACAATCTCTCGCTTTTCCATTACATGTATCAACTCAACACCTCAATATAAAAGAAAAGGGTTCTCAATTCTACTACTCCATTTCTTTTGTTGCAAACTCAACTATCTAGCACAAGTTTTGGGACAATCTCTCGCAAAGTGCCCTGCTCCATTACAACGAAAACATATTACTTCCTACAAGTCTTGAGGTTTCCTTTTTGGGCAACTGCTGAGGTAGTGCCCTGACTCCTTGCATCTGTAACAGGTGATATGACTCAGGTCTTTCCTGGAATCCAATCTGCTTCTCTTCCTGGACTTTTCCATTCCAATCAGGTCTTCTATTTTCTGTGGATCATATTCTACTTCCTCTGTCAGGAATTCTACTAGATCCCCATTCATACAATTCTGGGAGACGTGTCCTTCTTCTCCACATGAATAGCATGACTTAGTGCAGGGTTTAATTAGTTCTTCTTTGGGTGTGTCCTCCACCTCTTCCTTCATCACTGGTTCTTCTAAAATTTCCATAAGGGCTCCTTTCATTACTTCTTTCTTCTGCTGGATGGTTCGTTGTACCATGGGGTAAATGTGACACTGAGCAGGATAGTGGGTAGTCCCTTCACACAAGAAACAAGTGATCTTCCTAGTTGGGCATTCTTCAACTGGGTGACTTCCTTCACAATTAGGGCATTCATCCTTGTGTTCTTTATGGGTGTGTCCTATTTCTCCACAAATGTTGCATGCACAAGGTTTCTTCATATCCTTTCCATAAGGCTTCAACTTCTGGGACACAAACCGAGACTTTGGCAAAGTCAACTTAAATTCTTTCCAAGTGGTTACTCCTTGCCATCCATTGATGGTTTGGTACATCCTCCACCAAGTAGCAGCACCTCTTTCAAAGCACTGAAGAGCATGTTGGGTCATATCATTTCCAACTAGAGGGTTATTCTCCATGTGATCCTGCATCTTCTGAATCCATCGATATGTCTCCAACTGACTCAACGGTCCAGAAAGTACAAGCTCATCTCCATTCATCCTCTATTGGGTCCATGGGTTTGGGGTGAGATAAGAGAGATCAAGAGAGATGAACACAATACAAACAAGGTTTTGAAAAGGCAGATTTTATTGTGGCTGTCGAAAAAACATCAAACAAATGACAGCTCACAAGGGTTTGGTCTTCTAGAGGTCAATAAATCTTCAACGTCTCCAACTCTTCAAGTCTTGTTCATGCCTCCAATGGCTTCTTCTGATCATGCTTGTCTTTCTCAAGTTCTTTTACCAGATTAACTCTATTGACGCGAAGTCTCTCGTGACGTCCTTTAATATTCTGGAGTTGCGTTTCAAACTTCTAGGTTTCAACATCCTTGGCATGAGCCATGGTCCTACTGTCCTTCAGTTCCTGACAAATCTCCGGTATCTCGAGGTTGTAGCTCCTCCAGCTTGGCTACTCTCAGCTTTTGGTTCCTGAGTTCTTCACAGAATGCTTCCTTGTCTAATACGGCTTCATGGAGCTCCTCCTTAAACTTCTTGATGTACTACTCCAGATCGTGGTGATACACCGGCTAAGGTTAAAACTTCATCTTACTAATAGGTGCTCCATCAGCCTTCTTCCATCAAATCCATTTTGAAGAAATGCATCCTTAACTCATCACGGTGACAATAGCATCAGCAGGCGATGACATCACGGATAACCGTGTTTCGTCTCTTGTCATTCCGATGAGCTATCATTCCATAGTTGATATCTCCTGCCTTAGGGTTTTCTTAGACAAAACTTCGAGTCCTATGCTCCACGTTCCAGTCTTTCTCCAACACACCTTGATCTCGGGTATTGATAACTTCCATAGTCTGTCAAGTTCCATTAGGGGAGTCTTACTAGTTCATACAAATCTAGGGATTCTTCAGAGCCTTCAAATTCTACTTGTCTTCGGAGTCTTCAACCGTTGTAGTTTCATTTATTCAGATGCACAGTAAAATCCTCTTCATTCCGAAGTGGTCTTAGTTGTCCAATATCCTGTACTTCTTAGAGTGGTCTCATCAATCGAATCTTCGTGTGGTAAAAAGGGGAAAGGGCATGGTCTCACTAAAGGTAATATTTGAATAAGCTCAGAAGAGAAGAGAGGTAAAATATCTTTTTGAAAGGGAAAGTTGTAGAGAAAAATCTTTGCTATGGGTTTGCCAGTTTCTAGGGTCACGTCCTACAGTCAACATGTGCTCTGATACCATCTTGTAGCGACCCGACCCGAATGGATCAAGTCTCTGTGCTTAAGTGTCATCCCTGGATCGGTATGCTGACACACACAGTACTCGAGGATTTATAACAGAGGTAAATCACATGTATAAAATAACGTAAATACTATTACCTCAATCCAAAATAGCGGAAGCAACAAGGTTATGGATTACCATCAACACCAACGGCAAAGTTGAGTGTAGAAATCGTAACCCTAACGTATCACTTACTCGTCGTAAGATAATCCTACAACATGAGACGTTGCAGCCACAAAGGGTCAGTACATTGAATGTACTGGCAAATTCACACCATAGAGAATGATGAATAAAGGCTATCACTACATGCATATTTGGCTGGTGGAAAAGCTCTATGGTTATACGGTTTTTGCAAAAAGCCAATTTTTCCCTACTACAAAGGAATAAATTTTATTTAACTATCATGGTGGTTGTTGAACATTGAGAATGGTTGACAGCATTCTCAATCCCAATTAAGCATCATCATTAAAACCCAACAATATTCATTTAAAGTAACATGATGAGATTCATATGATAATCCAGGTACTAGATACTCAAGTTGTCCATAACCGGGGACACGGCTAATCATGATTAGTTTATACACTCTGCTGAGGTTTGCGCTTTTCCCCACAAGACCGGATCTCTTCCGTTGGATTTCTCGCACTACAAGGTGTTTGAGAAAACGGATGACCGAGACATAGTCTTTCAGAAGCGTTTGCACCTTACGATGGGTAGACCGTACCACCTACAACCCCTACATCTGCTAGTCTACCACTATAAGAGTTCACACGACTTAATCAACTATGCTAGAGCCCATAATAGCTTGTGGCTGCACACGGAAGTTTCTAGCATGAATAATCTTATGATCCCTTTGAGCCTGGGTGGCGAACCATAGGATGATCACACGGTATATCCCCAGGATCTCCTAGGACAACACTGGTATTTCCCCAGGTGTCCGGGCAAGTCCACTGGTATATCCCCAGGGTGCCCCTAGCAATCCACCCAGATGTGTATTCAAGTTGCCACCTTAAGTTGAACCATTAAATAACAATCTCACATCTGTCATGGATTTCACTCATACCCAAACCACGTCTACGAGCATAGCATAGCAATATAAGGAACGCGTAGAAGTAACTCCCAAGGGTTTGATAGTAATAGGGCAATAGGTTCCTACCTCATCAACTACTTCCCAATCCCATAATTTGATTAGATCCTAATCATGCAATGTTTGAGGTTTGATCTAATGCACTGAAAACTAGGTATGAAGGGGATATGATCAAAGTGTGAACTTGCCTGCAATGTCGATGAAGATGATTCGCATTCAAAAATCTTGATAGCTCTACCCGTCACACTCCGGTCAATCTATCGTAAGCAAGCAATAGTAACCACACATAAGCAATCAATCAAAAGATCGGAAAGAACGAAGAAGGCGATTCGGAAAACTTCAAAACCATGCAGATAACTCTTGCAACATAAAACAATTTCTAACAGTACCAAAATTATGTGAATTTGTCCTTATCAGAAAGTTTAGGTCAAGAGCTTTGATTTGCAAAAAGAATCAACCCAAACGGAGCTACGAAATTCAAGTTATGATCAAATGAAGTTTGAATTCAAATCTGATCTAATTCAAATTTTAAACTTTTCAAAAACATGTTTAAGTTGTTTTACTGGATAGAGGAGATCGTAACGAAGACGTGGGTGTTGGTTTCGTTGGATTTGGACTAACGAGTAAAAAGTAATGATCGTTTGAAGTTCAAGGACTAAACTGTAAATAAAGTATTCACATCTAGGTCCCTGGCCAAAATTACCGAAAAAGAAAAACGCTAAAAGGCGAACGTTCGCTTGTAAGGTCTATACCGTGGACATTCGCTGTTTAATAAATCCTAAAAACAGATCTAGTCTAGGGGTTTTTTTAAAAAAACCGAACTTAAAATAAATCGGATCGGACCGGGCGGTTTTTACCGGTCCACGGCGGGTCAACGGCGACGGCGGCGGTTTCCGGCGAGGCGAGGCGACGATGATCGGCCACGGCGGCGAGGGGGGGCGGAGTGCGGCGCGCGGGGTGGAGGCGCGGGACAGCGGCGGCGGCGGTCGCGGCGGATCTTCGCCGGCGGCGGCGATGCGCGGGATGCGAGGCGAGGCGAGGCGAGAGGAGAGAGGCGGCGGCACGCTATTTAAGGAGGGGAGGAGGCACGAGGCGTGGGCGAGGGGGCAGAGGAGTCCGGGGCAGAAACGAACGCAGAGGCCGGCGCTCGGGAGGCGTGCGGCGGCCGGTCTCCTGCGCGAGGAAGGACACGGCACGGTCGGCGGGCTGGGCTGGCGACGCGGTCGGCTGGGCCCTGAGCCGGCCCAGTCGGCGACGGAGGGTTTCCTTTGTTTTTTCTAAAAAAAAGACAAAGAAAATAAAACAAAAGAGATAAATACAAAATATAATATAGGCATATAATATATCAAAATTTTCAGAAAAAGATCCTCTACGACATGAACATTTTTATAACTTCAAATAAAATCCACACAAATTCAGATAAATCAAAGAGTGCTACTGGTCTAATAAAATCCAATAAAAATCTTTTTAAAAATACCAAAATGATTTCAAATTAATTTTTCTCCAATTTTCTATTGTAGGGAATCATGTTACCCTATTTTCCATGTATTTTATTTTAGGAGAAAAATAATCTGAATAAAACTCAAATAACTCCAAATTGAAAATAATTTCAAATGGAGTTTGAATTTGATCCTTGAAACTCCCAACTCATATTTCATAATATGAAGAAGTCCTTTTATCTTCGCTCGTGAAAATCATTGAGCTGCATAAAGTTTCAGAATTGAAATATTTCCAAATGAAATTCAATTATTTTCAAATACCCTTTCATTTAATTTAAATGGAAGAAGTCATATCATCTTCACTCAAGGGTTTTGTATTTGAAAAGAATTTGAATTCATGGAGATCAGAAAGCAAATATGAAAGTTTGGGAAAGTCCTTTTATTCCCTCTCATTTAACTTTCAAAAAGTTTCGAATTCACTCACTTTCAGTCAATCAATCAAACAATCAATCATCAATCCGTTTGGAGCCTTCTGCTATGTGTCTATGCCTTTTGGGCTTAAGAGCGCCCAAGCGACTTATCAGCGATGTGTGCAGAACTGTCTTCATGACCAGATTGGGTGTAATGTTCATGCTTATGTGGATGATATATATAGTGGTTAAACCCAGAGCAAAGGAAACTCTGGTAGATGATATGAAGGAGACTTTTGATAACCTCCGGGTCTACAAGATGATGCTTAACCCGGTAAAATGTGTGTTTGGAGTCCCCACTGGCAAGCTTTTGGGTTTTTTGGTGTCTAACAGAGGCATTGAGGCTAACCCGGAGAAAACTAAAACAATAACATCTTTGGCTAAGCCGGCGTGTGTCAATGACGTTCAAAGGCTGGCGGGTCGGGTTGCAGCTTTAAGCCGGTTCATAAGCCGGCTAGGTGAGAAGGTTATGCCATTGTATCAGATGATGAAAAAGACGGATGACTTTGTCTGGAGTGACGCTGCTGATTCTGCCTTTGAAGATCTAAAGAGGCAGCTCGTTGAGCCACCGGTTCTGGCTGCTCCCATTGAGAAAGAGACGTCGTTGTTATATGTGGCTGCTAACTCACGTGATGTCAGTGTGGCTATTGTGGTGGAACGCAAGGAGATTGTCAAGGAACATCCGGTTCAGCGACCGATTTATTACGTCAGTGAGGTGCTCATTGAATCTAAGCAAAGGTATCCACATTGGCAGAAGCTTGTTTATGGGGTGTTCATGGCAAGTCGGAAGCTCAAGCATTACTTTTAGGGTCACCCTATCACTGTGGTTAGCTCTGCTCCGTTAGGAGATATTATTCAAAATAGAGAAGCCACAGGACGAGTCACCAAGTGGGCCATTGAACTTGGGTCTCATGGTTTAAAGTATGTGCCACGTACTGCGATCAAATCTCAAGCGCTGGTCGATTTCATTAACGATTGGACGGAGCTGCAGACACCTGAAGAGAAGCCAAACAACACATATTGGATGATTCATTTTGATGGGTCCAGATAGTTGGAAGGCTCGGGGGCTGAAGTTGTTTTAACTTCTCCTCGAGGTGACAAGTTTTGTTATGTGTTGCGATTAATGTTTCCTTGTACTAACAATGCAGCAGAATATGAGGCCTTACTCCATGGTCTTCGAATGGCTAAAGAGATGAGTTTAAGCAGGGTACGGTGCCTTGGCGACTCAGATTTGGTGGCTTAGCAGGTGTCAGCCAAGTGGGACTCCAAGGACCCTCTCATGGCGGCTTATCGCCGGGAAGTTGATGTTGTTGCCGGATATTTCAAAGGTTATCAGGTGGAGCACATTGACCACAGAAAAAACAAAGTGGCTGATGCTTTAAGCCGGTTAGGATCTCAGCGTAAGTCGGTGCCACCTAACACCTTTTATATGTTCTGCATAACCCTTCTGTCAAGTTACCTACAGAAGAAGACTTGGCCATTCCAGACCTGGAGGCACAGTTGGTGGCAGCTCTTCATGTCATTCCAGATTGGACAGTACCGTATTTGGCTTACATGACCCGGGGTGAGTTGCTAGAGGATGAGACCTTGGCTCGACAGATAACCCGATGGTCTAAGTCAATGACAATTTCCAATGGTGAGTTGTATCCTCGCAGCGTCACTGCAGCATTTCAATGTTGTGTCTCTCCTGAAGAAGGTCAAGAAATTCTTCGTGAGATCCATGAAGGGGATTGTGGCCATCACGCCGGTTCAAAGTCTCTTGTGGCTAAAGCTTTTCGTCATGGTTTTTACTGGCTAATGGCTCACGCTGATGTAGAGGATCTAGTTAGTAGGTGTGATGGTTGCAAAAATTTGCACGACGAGCGCACGTGCCGGCTCAAGAATTGCGCATGATTCCAATCACTTGGCCGTTTGCAGTCTGGGGGCTTGACATGGTTGGACCTTTCAAAAGATCCAAGGATAAAAAGGCACATCTTTTGGTGGCAGTTGACAAATTTACAAAATGGGTTGAGGCAGAGCCGGTTAGTAAGTGTGATGCAGCCACGGCGGTTCAGTTCATGAAAAAGGTTATCTTTCGTTTTGGCTTTCCACACAACATTATAACTGACAATGGTACTAATCTGTCCAAAGGCGATATGGAGGAGTTTTGTCAACGTGAGCATATTCGGCTTGATGTTTCGTCAGTAGCTCACCCCCAATCCAATGGTCAAGTTGAGAGAGCAAATCAGGAAATCTTAAAAGGTCTCAAGCCCCGGCTTTTTGTTCCTTTACAACAGACACCGGGTTGTTGGGTAGAGGATTTACCCTCGGTGCTATGGAGTACCAATACCACTCCTAACAGGTCTACAGGTTATACACCCTTCTTCATGGTTTACGGAGCAGAAGCAGTCCTGCCTAGTGACATCCATCATGACTCGCCCCATGTGGCGGCTTACGTTGAAGCTGATAATGAACAAGCCCGACAGGATGCACTTGACTTGTTAGATGAAGAGAGAGATTTGGCAGCAGCCCGGTCAACAATTTACCAACATGACCTGCATCGTTATCACAGCCGTCGGGTTATGTCCAGAACCTTTCAAGAAGGTGACCTGGTGCTCCAACTCATCCAGGATTAGTCCGATGCACACAAGCTATCCCCACCTTGGGAAGGACCCTTTGTGGTCAGCAAGAACCTAAACAACGGGTCATATTACCTTATCGACGTTTGAGAGCATAAAGACTCATGTAAGTCAGAGGAGGAGACCCGCCGGCCGTGGAATATTGCTCAGCTTCGGCCATACTATACTTGAGCCACTGGCTCTCACCATGTACATACTTTGATATGTTATGATAAGTAATAAAGTAGGACCTCTGTCCTTTTCCTCCTCAATGGTTATATATTTTTATTATTCTCATAATTCAAATGACCATTAGGTGGTTGATCGTATCCGAATCTAGCTTAACCCTTTTGGCCTGGCCCATGATCGTATTCGAACCTAGCCATAAACCTCATGGTCACTTGGGGGCTTCCTGTTCAAACATAGGTCGTATTCAAACCAAAGAGAACATAGCTGTCATAATCCTCTTGACCGGCGCAAAGCCAAACTCACTATGGGGCTTCTTGATCGTATCCGAATCATAGCTTCACCCCTTTTGGGTCCGACTTGGATCGTATTCGAATCAGGGTCGTTAAAAACCGCTCAAGGTCATTTGGGGGCTTCCTGTTCAAACATAGGTCGTATTCGAACCAAAGAGAACATAGCTGTCGGTACCCTCTTGATCGGCGCAACGCCAAAACCACTGGGGGCTACATGATCGTATTCGAATCCTAGCTTAACCCCTTTGGTCCGGTTTAGTGATCGTATTCGAATCAGAAGCCTCCAAATTACTCTTAATGCTTGATTTACATCATTTTGAAACATCCTATTTTATTTTACTGGTTTTTTGTTGTCTCAAAGCTAACTGCACGTATGGTTTCAATTTGAACCGGCTCGGTTATTTGACAATGAGTTACCAAGGGATAACAATCATCAGGCATATCAAGGTATTGGCTTCTACAAACATTAGGTTCGTCAACCTTATTCTCCGGGTCATATAAGCCGGCAATTCAGAATCAGAGAACATAGTTATGTATCGGGTGTTTTTGACCCATCCAGCGATCAACTGCCAGGATAGTTTTTTATCTTTTGCATACAGGAATAGATTCAAACACTACAGATGCAATCGCAGATATAATGCATATATTGACATCACGGGTAAAAGGTCATATGCAATATCCTATGCACGATGGCATAGGCAAAATATGCAGTTTTCAAACTAACCTATTACAAGGCATTAAAAGCCCAAAAGGTTAGACTGTTTTCTCTTTTAAGTGGGTCATAAGCTAAAGGCTGGATTATTCAGATGGTTATGACTCCTACCTTGCTGGCTCACCTCCCTCCACTGGTTGGAAGCTAGGATTGGACCAGTCAAAGCAGTTCAGAGCAATGAACTCACCCTCATCGTCAATTAGGCCGGGCGGGTCAATTTTCGGGGCAAAAGTGTGTTGGCGAACCGGTGGGATAAGATCTATCACTTTATAAGAGGGAGTCTCCATCTTTTTATTCTCCATATCAAAACCCGGCTGATATTTGTCGATGTTGGTATCCTCGCCAAGAATGGTAGCCTAAGGACGAACTCCCCTCACACAGGAGATAAAATTGTTTTGCTCAAACGGAGTCCCGTCTTCCTTCACGGTAGGGTACCCCTTGGCCACGTCCACCGGGTCTAAATCCGGCACCCGGGCTTTGGAGCGGCTCAGAGTAGTCAGGGCTCCAGCTCTTGCACAAGACCGTTTGACCTCTTTAAATCTGGCGGGTAAGATAGATAGCTTCTTCAAAACATCACTCAAACGGTTGGGTCCTTGGTTGGCAGGGGAGATAGTAGCAAGTGCCCGTTGAGCCCCAGTGTATAGTTGCTCCACCAAGGTATAAACCGCCTTCAGTTTTATCACACTGTTTTGACTCAGATTGTTACTCCGTGGAGCTGTGAGTGTTTTAACAAAGGTTCAGCAGACGGCTTATATTCCTAGTCAAAACAGAGTGTAAGTGACTAATGCAAGTGACTCACCAAAGATTGCGGAGACCATTTGAGACACACTGTTTTTTAAGCCGGTGAGCTCTGTCGTAACCTCCTCGAGAGCCGCCTCTGCTGTCTCAGCATGTTGTCTCAGCAAGGCCTTCTCATCAGCCCAGGATTTCTTCTTCGCATCCAAACTAGTCTTCAGTTTTTCAGCTTCAGAGAGGCTCAACTGAAGTTTGGAGTCAGCAGTCTTTATCTCCGTTTCTTGATCCGCCAGCCAGGTCTTTGCATCCGTCAATTGAGAGCCCAATTCAGTTAGGGTGGTCTACAAACATACACATGTGTGTCAAAATTTAAATAAAGTTATAATGATTAAAGTCCCAAGTGCTTTGCAACACAACACCACTTGGCACTTGGGGGCTAATGTCTGCCAAAGAAGTTCCTTTTTTCTAGGCTTAAAATCCCAAGTATTTTACAAGTAATGACACTTGGCACTTGGGGGCTAATGCATGATCTTATGAAAGTTTTCATATTGAGCCGGATTACACTATTTGTTTTGACTGATTTAAGACAGTTATGAAGTTAAGTACCGGCTCATTTTTGATAAATTGAGCCGGCCCTTGGGGACTACAGGTGAAAGTTAAGCTAGATTTAAGGAAAATCTAAGACAGAGTATCAACCTATATCACAAGTCTACAGATCATTCAGATTCATCATAATCCAGAGACTTGGGGGCTGGCAGAGCATATATAAGATGGTGAAAGTCGGCGAACATACCTCATATTTTAGCTAAAGTTGCTTGACCATCTCAATTTCCGAGTCACGGCTAGTATGCACATGACTGAAGTAGCCAGACAGCACGTCACTAACATTCAGATGAGCGTAATGAGAGACATCAAACCGCACCTTCTGCCTCTCTAAAGCTTCTTGCTTAGCAGAGTATCGGGCCAACCAGTATAGTGGGGTTGCCCGGCTCAACAAACTGACTACCAGTAATTAAGAAATCATTGTCAGAAGTTGTCGGCGGGTTGGCACAGCTAGATGGTTCAGTGATAGCCGGATTAAGAGTGGTTTCATCAGCTGACGGCTCAGGAGGGTCCGATTGAACGTGGACAGCTGGGTCTTCTGGCGCTTCAGATTGATCAGGAGGAGTTGGTACTGCCAGTTCAGGTGCAGGATCTTTCAGATTTTCTGCCGGCTTAGTCACCTTAGCTTTTTTGGACTTTGCTTGACCGCTAAGAAAGATTTTATGAGACAGTTAGTATAATAATGCAGTTTTTAAAGATGCAGAAGGAAGATGATTGTCCTTACCCAGGGGCAGTCTTGAAAGCCAGAAATTGAGTTTGTGACGAGTCGCCAAAAGAGCGAGAAACCTCCTACAAAGGTAAAATAAAGTTAAGTAAATAAGGAAATAGATTCATGGATAAAAACAAAGGACAAAGGTGAAAGAAACCTCATTCTGGCGTTTCCGAGGAGTGTTTTGTAAGTCAGTGGGCGGTTCATTATCGTCATTAGTCCGGGCCTGACGGCGGCTCTCATGTTGTTGCTTTTTCAAAAGAAAATGAGGGTCCAAATAAGCCAAAGGGTGCGAAAACCTTACTTTCCGGGTTACCAGTCGAACTTTCTGTCTTAGCAAAGGAGCTGAGTAGGAGGAAATAGTTACCTCTTCTTCTACGGCCTCGCTGGCCCCCGTGTCGTCCTGGTAATAGTCAGTGTCAATAAGATTGTTAAAAAACTGGCCAAGGGAGTCAAGGGCTACCTCCAACTCAGAAGCATCATCCAACTGGAAGATGTCAGATGCAATCTTCTTCTTCTTGGGCTTCCGGGTCGTTCTCCTAGCGGCTATGGCAGCGGCTCTGGCCTTCTTGGCAGCTTCATGATCATACTTAGCCTTCCAGAAATCAGATTTGGCCTGTAAGCAAATAAATAGGTTAAAAAGCCATGCAAGTATTTAACTACTAAGGAAGTCAAGGGGATTTACCTCCGGTGTCGGTTTAAGTTTGCAGAAGGGGTTTAATCCAACCTTACTGCATTCCTCGTATTTGTTGTTGATGAGAATGGTTGACATTGCAAAAATGTCTTCTTCAGTTAGTTGTACAGAGCTATGACGCAGAGAATCATCTGGGCCTCCGCCATATTTATACATTAACTTGGATCGGCGGCTTAGAGGGATAACCGCCATGCGATCCAGCAACGGATCAGGTCAACTCCAGTTAAGCCATTCCCCAATAAAGCTTGAATCCTTTTGATAGATGGGATAAGCTTCTTGCGTTCAGCAATAGTAAGCTTGTCAGGGAGCACAAACTTAGAATCAAGACGCTCCGCGCGATAACCCGGTAGTGGTTTTTCATCAGCTGTTGATATATCTTGGCAGTAGAACCAAGTTTGGTTCCAATCTTTGGGATGGCTTGGTAAGACCACTAAAGGAAAGATACACCCTATCAACGTTGAATCGAGATTCCGCCAAGTTCCAAGCTAGCGTCATTGGTGCACTCATTCTGGCGGTTCAAATAAAAGTACTCACTGAAGAGCTCCACAGTCGGTTCTTCTTGAAGATATACCTCACAAAGAACTTGAAAATTGCAGATATTGGATATAGAGTTGGGTCCAAAATCTTGTGGATGAAGCTTGAAAAAATGCAGAACGTCTCGGAAGAACTTTGAGCCGGGTGGTGAGAAGCCCCGATTCATGTGATCAGTGAAAACGATAACTTCACCATCTTTGAGCTGAGGCCATTCTTCATCCGGGTCAGGAGCATGATAAGACATAATGTTTTTCTCTAGCAAAAATCCAATGGTGACAAATTCTTTCAAGGTATCCTCAATAACTATGGAAGGGACCCAGTTGCAGACTGTTGGTGCTTTTGACGGCATGATGAAAAAAGGGCAAGCTGAAAAGAAAGTAATTTGTTGGTTCAATTTATTGGTGGAGTTACAGGTTAATGATTATAGTACAGATGAGTAATGGCGGCTTAAGTAAGGGCTAATGATATATAAAGGAAAAATGAGCCGGAGTCACAAGCCGCCATGACTAAAAAAATATTCAAAAGTTGCCTGAGTCAGAATTGGCTAAGTACTGAGATAAACAGGTTTCACAAGTGGTTGCTATTATTTTGGATCAAGATGGTTCAAAAAAGGGAAATGAATCTAGACCTAAAAACCAGCACAAAGGAGTTCATCAGTTCTAAGGAGACCTTTTTACAAGAAGAAAGGGATCTGATAGCCTCTGAAATGGATGAAAAACAACTACCGCATAGATTCTACATTTCTTTTAGATCAAAGGAGGGTGCAGTGGAGAAGCTGCAAGGAATCTACGACAAACAGCAAAGAACACAAGAAATAAACCTCACAAACCCTAATGCAGATCTATGGGGGTGAGAAAGCAAGAGCTTACGGATGCAGAGCTACTGCGGAGGATCGCCGTCGTTCTCTGGATAGGCTCAGGGTGATGCAACGGCCGGAGTTGAGGACGACGGTGCGTTGCAGCACCGGCAGAGCTCGAGCAGCAGAGAAGTTGCGAGAGGAGGAAGAAGAAGAAAGAAGAAGGACCGGCCGTGCCAATTTATAAGGAGATAAGTGAACGGGCAGGCGTGAAAATCGAGGAAGACCGAAGTAATGATTATCCAGCTAAATGGACGCCTCGATTTTCGGAAAACATTTAAGATAAGGATCCGTTGAAGATGACGTTGTGGTGTTTTTTCAAATTTTCTAAAGATGACGTCATGGCGGGTTACGGAGCTTTTACAAACAACAGAAGATGGATTTCATCTAAGTGTTGGATATTGATAAGAACAAAGTTCAAATCAACCTGGGGCCTAATGTTGGGAATATGACTACCAGGTATGACCCACCCAGGAGGGGCCGGGTCAATCTTCATGGCGGGTTATTTAAAGAAACCCAGCAAATATACAGAGAGATGGTTTATTATAAGACTTGTAGTAGGCCCAAGCCCAGAGGCGGATTAAGGCCCATAATTTTAAACCGCCATGTATAAGTAAGACTTGTAAAGAAAGGCATGTAAAAGAAGTCACCGAGCCGGACACGTTGTATGAGCCGGCCGGGACTCTGTAGGCCGCCAGGCATCCACCCGGGTATATAAGGGGACGACGCGGTGGCGGCTTAGGGCAGAAAAACAACAGATCGAGAGCCAAGCAAGCATATTTCGCTCCTTGGTCATCGAAACCTAGCAATACCACAACAACTGGACTAGGCTTTACCTTCACCGCAAGGGGCCGAACCAATATAAACCTTTCGTGTCCTTTGTCCCGATTAACCCCTTTAAGCTTCCTAGTTGCGATGGCTCCATGACTAAGTCCTTTCACAAGGACATCTGTCGTGACAATGCCACGACACAAAGTGTTCCTCCGGTAAACAAGAGTTGCATAATCTCATAGTCATAGGAACATGTATAAGTCATGAAGAAAGCAATAGCAACATACTAAACGATCAAGTGCTAAGCTAAAGGAATGGGTCAATTCAATCACATCATTCTCCTAATGATGTGATCCCGTTAATCAAATGACAACTCATGTCTATGGCTAGGAAACATAACCATCTTTGATCAACGAGCTAGTCAAGTAGAGGCATACTAGTGACACTCTGTCTGTCTATGTATTCACACATGTATTATGTTTCCGGTTAATACAATTCTAGCATGAATAATAAACATTTATCATGAAATAAGGAAATAAATAATAACTTTATTATTGCCTCTAGGGCATATTTCCTTCAGTCTCCCACTTGCACTAGAGTCAATAATCTAGTTCACATCGCCATGTGATTTAACACCAATAGTTCACATCACCATGTGATTAACACCCATAGTTCACATCGTCATGTGACCAACACCCAAAGGGTTTACTAGAGTAAATAATCTAGTTCACATCGCTATGTGATTAACACCCAAAGTGTACTAAGGTGTGATCATGTTTTGCTTGTGAGAGAAGTTTAGTCTACGGGTCTGCCACATTCAGATCCGTATGTATTTTGCAAATTTCTATGTCAACAATGCTCTGCACGGAGCTACTCTAGCTAATTGCTCCCACTTTCAAAATGTATCGATATTGAGACTTAGAGTCATCTGGATCAGTGACAAAATTTGTATCAATGTAACCCTTTATGACGAACCTTTTGTCACCTCCATAATCGAGAAACATATCCTTATTCCACAAAGAATAATTTTGACTGTTGTCCAGTTATCTACTCCTAGATCACTATTGTACTCCCTTGCTAAACTCAATGTAGGGTATACAATAGATCTGGTACATAGCATGGCATACTTTAAAGAAACTATGGCTGAGGCATAGGGAATGACTTTCATTCTCTTTCTCTCTTCTGCCGTGGTCGGGATTTGAGTCTTATTCAATTTCACACCTTGTAACACAGGTAAGAACTCTTTCTTTGACTGTTCCATTTTGAACTACTTCAAAATCTTGTCAAGGTATGTACTCATTGAAAAAACTTATCAAGCATCTTGATCTATCTCTATAGATCTTGATGCTCAATATGTAAGTAGCTTCACCGAGGTCTTTATTTGAAGAACTCCATCCAAATACTCCTTTATGCTTTCCAGAAAATTCTACATTATTTCCGATCAACAATATGTCATTCACATATATTTATCAGAAATGTTGTAGTGCTCCCACTCACTTTCTTGTAAATACAGGCTTCACCACAAGTCTGTATAAAACTATATGCTTTGATCAACTCATCAAAGCGTATATTCCAACTTTGAGATGCTTGCACCAGTCCATAGATGGATCGCTAGAGCTTGCACATTTTGTTAGCACCTTTAGGATCGACAAAACCTTCTGGTTGCATCATATACAACTCTTCTTTAAGAAATCCATTAAGGAATATAGTTTTTGACATCCATTTGCCAGATTTCACAAAATGTGGCAATTTGCTAACATGATTCGGACAGACTTAAGCATCGCTACGAGTGAGAAAATCTCATCGTAGTCAACACCTTGAACTTTGGCAAAACCTTTTTCAACAAGTCTAGCTTTGTAGATAGTGTAGCGACCCGACCCGAATGGATCAAGCGCTCTGTGCTTAGGTGTCATCCCTGGATCAGTAATGCTGACACCACACAGTACATCGAAGGATTTATAGCAGAGTGGCAATCACACACTTATTACATCGTTGTCTCAAAGAGAACTTATTACAAATAACATGGCTTAATGCCATCTAGTGACGTTAACAGCGGAAGACTTGGAAGATAAATGGGTCCATCAACTCCAACGGCATCACTGAGTATAGGACCACGACCTAAAAGCACCTTACTCGTCGTCTGAAAAGTCTGCAACATGAGAAGTTGCAGCCCGAAAACGGGTCAGCACAAGGAATATGCTGGCAATGTAACACATAGAGAGTAATGGAATGAAAAAGCTATACTATATGCAAATATGGCTGGTGGAAAGCTCTATGGTTACAGTTTTTGCGTAAAGCCAGTTTTTCCCTACTGTAAAGGAATAAATTTATTTAGCTATCATGGTGGTTGTGAAACATTGAGAATGGTTGACAGCATTCTCAATCCCAATTAAAAATAATTAAACCCAACAACATTAATTAGAAGTAACGTGATGAGATTCACATGATATTCAAGTACTAGATACTCAAGTTGTCCATAACCGGGGACACGGCTAATCATGATTAGTTTGTACACTCTGCAGAGGTTTGCGCACTTTTCCCCACATGACTCGATCGCCTCCGTTTGTTTTCTCGCACTACATGGTGTTTGAGAAATGGATGACCGGACATAGTCTTTTGGAAGTGCTAGCACCTTACATGTGGGGTAGACGGTACCACCTACAACCCGTACATCTACTAGTCCACCCCGTAAGATTTCGCACAACTTAGTCAACTATGCCAGAGCCCATAGTAGCATGTGGCTGCACACGTAAGTTTCTAGTTTGAAAGATCTTATGATCCCTTTGAGCCTGGGTGGCGGTCCAAAAAAAACAGGCAAGTCCTGATAGACATCAGGTGCCTCAATCCACCCAGATGTGTGTTTAAGTTGCCACCTTAGATAAACATTAAAATTATCAACTCACATCTGTCATGGATATCACTCACCCAATCCACGTCTACTAGCATAGCATGGCAGTAATAAGCAAACGTAGAAGTAACTCCCAAAGGTTTCATAATAATACAGGTGATAGGTACTACCTCATCTACTTCCCATCCCACAATTTAATTAGATCCTAATCATGCAATGTGTGAGGATTGATCTAATGCAATAAAACATGGGTTGTAGAAAAGGTATGATCAAAGTGTTACTTGCCTTGCTGATGATCCGCGAGACCTAGGGTTTCGAAGTAACAGGCGGCGCAATCCAGGTGATCTATCGCAGACAAATAACAAGCACACATTAAGTACTCATCTAATGCATGGGTAAAAGTCGAATGAGAGAACGAACCAGAAAGTTCAACTTAAGAACTCCGGTTGCAAAGAAAGAACGAACCGAACAAACGACGGAAAACAAACGGCGGAAGAAAACAACTCGGTTCTAGCAAGTTGGAACTAGGTCAAATTTTACTGTAGCAAAAGCTTGTTCAAGTTGATTATACGGAACGGCGGTTTCGAAACAAAACTCCAAGCGCTTGAATCACCTGATTCCGATAAACGAGCGAGAAGAAAGACTAGAATGAAGATCGGATCTAAGATCGCGATCGCGGAATAAATCCGACGAAAAGAAAGAGATGAACGATTAAACGAACGGGCGTCGTTAACCGGGGAATAATCGGTGATCACGTTCGTTGAGACGAACGGTCCGGAAGAAAGAACGAAAACCGATCTAGGGTTTTCAGAGAAAAAGACCGAAACGAAAAACCGATCTACAAACCGGAACGGTTTAGAAAAAAAACTGGAAAGAAAACGAATCGGAAGAGTAGAAAAGAATCGAAACGGTTTCAAAAATAAAATCGAACCGAGGCGAGGAAAAAGAGAGGTGCGGCACGGCTACCTCGGCGAGGATCCGGCGAGGGGCTCCGGCGAACGGCGGCGTTGGGCGGCGGCGACGATGCACAAGGGCGGCGGCGTGGGTGAGGGGCGGCGGTGGTGAGGGGCGCGGGGTGGGGCTTGGGGTTTGATTTGATGTTTTGGAGGGGGGGTGTGGGGGTATTTATATTGGTGAGGGGAGGGGGTTTCTTGGGGTAGGGAACAAGAAATAGAGTAGGAATAGGAAAACGAAACAAAGGAAAGAGGGGGGGCTACGGCCTAGAGTCCCGCTGGGACTCGGCCTGGGGCGAGGCGGCGGCCTGGCGCCTGGCACTGGCACGCGCGTAGGGAGGCTGGGGCGGCGGCCGGCTGGCTGGCTGGGCCTTGGCCCAAGGCGCTGCGGTCTTTTTTTTTAATCGGTTTCGCGCGCAGAAAAACAAAAGAAAACTAAACTAAACGAACTCCAAAATTACTAAAGTAAATTTTCCCCGACTCCTAAAAATGAGCCGAACAAAATGAACTTTACTCCGGACCTAGAATGCAATTTTTGAAAACACGCATTTTTCCCTATCCAAATAAAACGCAAACAAAACTCCGGCAAAAACCAAAATTTGACTTATTCATTAAATCTTCATTTTCCTAAGTTTGGGAAAGTCATATTACCCCCCTCTCTCATATTTGATATTGGGAAAATAATTGAAGATGAAATAAATAATCAAATGATCCTCTTTTTCAAAATTTGAGAGAACTCAAATATGAAAATAACGAAATCTCCAACTCTCTCCGTGGGTCCTTGAGTTGCGTGAAATTTCTAGGATCAACCAAAATGCAAGAAAATATGATATGCATGATGATCTAATGTATAACATTCCAAATTGAAAATTTGGGATGTTACAAACCTACCCCCCTTAAGATGAATCTCTCCCTCGAGATTCGGGTTGGCTAGAAAATAGGTGAGGGTGGTCCTTGAGCAAACCTTCTTCACTTTCCCAGGTGGCTTCATCCTCTGAGTGGTGGTTCCACTGAACTTTGCAAAACTTAATAACCTTGCTGTGAGTAACTCTGCTGGCATAATCGAGAATCTTGACTGGCTTCTCCTCATACGTTAAGTCATCCTTCAACTGAATCGCTTCGAGTGGCACAATATCTCTTAGCGGTACCTCCGCCATCTCGGCATGACATTTCTTCAGCTGAGAAACATGCAATACATCATGAACTCCTGACAGTCCCTCTGGTGATTCCAACTTATAAGCGACTTCTCCCATACGTTGCAAAATCTTATAAGGTCCAACGAAATGCGGTGCTAACTTTCCCTTAACTCCAAAGCGCTTAACTCCTCGAAGTGGGGATACTCGGAGATAAACTCTGTCTCCGGTTTCATAAACTATCTCCTTGCGTTTAGAATCTGCGTAGCTCTTCTTCCTGGACTGGGCTACCTTGAGCCTATCGCGAATCAACTTAACTTTCCATTCAGACTCCTTAATCAAATCTGGTCCAAAGAATTGACGGTCTCCAACTTCGTCCCATGACAACGGTGTCCTGCACCTCCTTTCGTATAAAGCTTCGAAAGGTGCCATCTTCAAACTGGTTTGGTAACTGTTGTTATAAGAAAACTCCGCATACAGCAAGTTATCTTCCCAACTAGATCCATAATCTAGTGCACAAGCTCTCGGCATATCTTCCAAAATCTGATTGACTCTCTCGGTCTGTCCATCTGTCTGCAGATGAAAAGCTGTGCTGAACTCTAGTCTGGTTCCTAAAGTTTCATGCAACTGATTCCAAAACTTTGAGGTAAAATTGGGTTCCTCTATCTGATATGATACTCCTCGGAACTCCATGCAAACAAATGATCCTGGTCATGTATATCTTTGCCAACTTAGCACTGGTGTAAGTGGTCTTAACTGGGATAAAATGTGCTACCTTTGTCAAACGATCAACTACTACCCATATCGAGTCATAGCCTGCTTTCATCCTGGGTAGTCCTGTGATAAAATCCATGCCTATCTTATCCCACTTCCATTCGGGTATCGGCAATGGTTGTAACAATCCTGCTGGCTTCTGATGCTCTGCCTTTACTCTCTGACATACGTCACAAACTGCTACATAAGCTACAATATCCTTCTTCATTCCGGTCCACCAGAATGTTTCCTTCAAATCCAAATACATCTTGGTATTCCCTGGGTGAATCGAATACGGTGAATCATGTGCCTCTTGCAAAATCAACTTCCTGATCTTCGGGTCATTTGGCACATAAACACGGTCCTCAAACCATAAGGTATCGTGCTCATCCTCACGAAATCCCTTTGTTTTTCCTTTGCTCATTCTGTCTTTTATAGAAGCAATCTCCTTGTCAGATTTCTGAGCTTCTCTGATTTTATCCATCAATGTTGACTGAATCTCCAATGCTGCTACATAGCCTCTCGGAACTATTTCCAAACATAGCTCACGAAGGTTTTCTGCTAACTCCTTGGGTATTTCTCCTGTCATTAACCTATTGACATGGCTCTTGCGGCTTAATGCGTCAGTTACTACATTAGCTTTTCCGGGATGATAATGCAATCTCATGTCATAATCCTTGATGAGCTCCAACCATCTCCTTTGTCTGAGGTTCAACTCCTTCTGAGTGAAAATGTACTTCAAACTCTTGTGATCCGTGTACACCTCACAATGATTTCCAATGAGGAAATGTCTCCATGTTTTCAAAGCATGCACTATGGCTGCTAACTCCAAATCATGCGTGGCATAGTTCAACTCATGAGGCTTCAGTTGTCGTGATGCATACGAAACAACTCTTCCTTCATGCATAAGCACTGCTCCAAGTCCTCGACGTGAAGCGTCGCAATACACCTCATAATCCTTGGTCTTATCTGGCAAAACCAATACTGGTGAGGTAACCAAGCGTTTCTTCAACTCCTGGAAACTAGCCTCACACTCCTCAGTCCATTTGAACTTGGTATCCTTCTTCAACAATTCAGTCATAGGCTTTGCAATCTTTGAAAAGTTCTCAATGAATCTCCGGTAGTATCCTGCGAGTCCAAGAAAACTCCGGATCTCTCCAACTGTCGTTGGTGATTCCCATTCGGTTACGGTCTCAACCTTAGTGGGGTCAACTGCTATACCTTCTCCGGATATAACGTGTCCGAGGAATCCAACTTCCTTCAACCAAAACTCACATTTGCTGAATTTGGCGTATAACTGATGTTCCCTTAGTTTCTCCAAAACCAAACGCAAATGTTCCTTATGCTCCTCTTCATTCTTTGAATAAACCAGGATGTCATCAATGAACACTACGACGAACTTATCCAAAAACTCCATAAACACTTTGTTCATCAGGTTCATAAAATAGGCAGGTGCGTTAGTCAATCCAAATGACATAACGGTATACTCATACAGTCCATATCTCGTGGTGAATGCTGTCTTAGGTATGTCCTGCTCTCGAATCTTCAATTGATGGTACCCTGATCGCAAATCGATCTTGGAAAACACTTTAGCTCCTTGCAACGATCAAACAGATCGTTGATCATTGGCAGTGGGTACTTGTTCTTGATGGTTACTTCATTCAATCCCCGATAATCTACAACCATCCTTAATGATCCATCCTTCTTTTCCACTAGAAGTACGGGTGATCCCCAAGGCGAAGAACTTGGGTGAATGTAACCTTTATCCAATAACTCCTTAATCTGATTCTTAATTTCCAACAAATCCTTTGCTGGCATCCGGTATGGTCGCTTCGATATTGGGCCTGTACCTGGCAATAACTCAATCAAAAACTCAATGTCTCTATCTGGTGGCATGCCTGGTAATTCCTCAGAAAATACATCAGGAAAATCCTTCACCACTGGTACTTCCTCTTGCACAACTCCTGATAAGCAGTTTACTTGTGTCCTGTTTGGCACATGCCGGGATACATACTTAATCCTTCTTCCTTCTGGTGTGGTAAGCAAAATTGTCTTACTAGCACACTCAATATTCCCTTCATACTTTGATAACCAATCCATGCCTAATATCACATCCAATCCTTGAGATTCCAACACTATTAGGTCTGAGGGAAACACATAGTTACCAATCCTTAATGGTAACCGATCACACCATCGTCTAGCCATAAACTCCGCTCCTGGTGAGCTTACTAACATGGTTGACCTAAAAGCTTGGGTTGGAGGCATCTGAGGGTTTAGAAGAGACGAGATTTAAGAATAGAGGGAGGGCCTAAAGGGAAAACACTACCCCAATGCACATGAGCAAAAGCACACAAAATCACTTCATTCAATCAAACAAGGGCTTACAAACGGTCTAACTATCGCAAAAGTGCTCGAACTATTGTCTTTACATGGGGGAATACTACTACTATCTGGTGGTCATCTAGAAATTTGAACCGGTGGAAGACTCCATGATATCTACTCCGGCTTCGTCTTCAAAGTCGGGTTCACTTGGATCCGAATCGGTGTCGTCGATAACGATGTAGTTGTCCGGACATGTGACGTACTCGTCTTCCTCCTGGGATGCTAACTTCCTCTTGAGTTCTTCAATCTCCTTCTTAAGATCGCCATTGTGTCTTGCTAGAGCTACGATCTCGTCCATGTAGTCCTTGCGTGTAGACTTCAGTTCTCCTTCTAGCTCAATGATCCTTGCCTTTGCATTCTTCAACTCTACCATATCATTGCACATCTAGTTCTCGTGACGTCGAATGTGCTGGTTTAACTCCTGGATGAAAGATGCAATGGATCTATCCTTCTTGGTGCTGGCTAACTCCCATTGTTCATCTCAGCGTCCGCAAATCTGATAGATAGTCTCCTTGAGGTCTCCTTGATAAACTTCTCCAATGCGTCCTATGGTGATATGAGCTGCCATGCTCCTTCCCAGACTCCAGGTTGGTGCATTGAAAACACTATCTATAGGCTTCGTGATTGGCGTGAATGTCCTTCCCGGAACGTGAGCTTGAATCTTCCAGCACTTCTCTTCAGGGAGAGTGGCGTTGAAAGTTCCCGTGAAGCTTGGTAATCCAATGTTCAGGTACTTGGTGACTTCCTTCAAGTGAAATCCAAAAGGTGTGCCTTCATCCGGTTGAGCGTACTTAATCTTCGCGTTCGTCATCCTAAGAGAGTAGAAAAGATGAGGAGTTAGAAAATGAGAAGAGAAAGGTGATCTATGGCTTTAACTTAGTGGTCGTGTCCTACAGTCAGCGTGTGCTCTGATACCATTCTCTATAGCGACCCGACCCGAATGGATCAAGCGCTCTGTGCTCAGGTGTCATCCCTGGATCAGTAATGCTGACACCACACAGTACATCGAAGGATTTATAGCAGAGTGGCAATCACACACTTATTACATCGTTGTCTCAAAGAGAACTTATTACAAATAATATGGCTTAAGGCCATCTAGTGACGTTAACAGTGGAAGACTTGGAAGATAAATGGGTCCATCAACTCCAAGGGCATCACTGAGTATAGGACCACGACCTAAAAGCACCTTACTCGTCATCTGAAAAGTCTGCAACATGAGAAGTTGCAGCCCGAAAACGGGTCAGCACATGGAATGTGCTCGCAATGTAACAGCTATACTATATGCAAATATGGCTGGTGGAAAGCTCTATGGTTACAGTTTTTGCGTAAAGCCAGTTTTTCCCTACTGCAAAGGAATAAATTTATTTAACTATCATGGTGGTTGTGAAACATTGAGAATGGTTGACAGCATTCTCAATCCCAATTAAAAATAATTAAACCCAACAACATTAATTAGAAGTAACGTGATGAGATTCACATGATATTCAAGTACTAGATACTCAAGTTGTCCATAACCGGGGACATGGCTAATCATGATTAGTTTGTACACTCTGCAGAGGTTTGCGCACTTTTCCCCACATGACTCGATCGCCTCCGTTTGTTTTCTCGCACTACATGGTGTTTGAGAAATGGATGACCGAGACATAGTCTTTCAGAAGCGCTAGCACCTTACATGTGGGGTAGACCGGTACCACCTACAACCCCTACATCTGCTAGTCCACCCCGTAAGAGTTCGCACAACTTAGTCAACTATGCCAGAGCCCATAGTAGCATGTGGCTGCACACGTAAGTTTCTAGTTTGAAAGATCTTATGATCCCTTTGAGCCTGGGTGGCGGTCCAAAAAAAACAGGCAAGTCCTGATAGACATCAGGTGCCTCAATCCACCCAGATGTGTGTTTAAGTTGCCACCTTAGATAAACCATTAAAATTATCAACTCACATCTGTCATGGATATCACTCACCCAATCCACGTCTACTAGCATAGCATGGGAGTAATAAGCAAACGTAGAAGTAACTCCCAAAGGTTTCATAATAATACAGGTGATAGATACTACCTCATCTACTTCCCATCCCACAATTTAATTAGATCCTAATCATGCAATGTGTGAGGATTGATCTAATGCAATAAAACATGGGTTGTAGAAAAGGTATGATCAAAGTGTTACTTGCCTTGCTGATGATCCGCGAGACCTAGGGTTTCGAAGTAACAGGCGGCGCAATCCGGGTGATCTATCGCAGACAAACAACAAGCACACATTAAGTACTCATCTAATGCACGGGTAAAACTCGAACGAGAGAACGAACCAGAAAGTTCAACTTAAGAACTCCGGTTGCAAAGAAAGAACAAACCGAACAAACGACGGAAAACAAACGGCGGAAGAAAACAACTCGATTCTAGCAAGTTGGAACTAGGTCAAATTTTACTGTAGCAAAAGCTTGTTCAAGTTGATTAGCTGGAACGGCGGTTTCGAAACGAAACTCCAGGCGCTTGAATCACCTGATTCCGATAAACGAGCGAGAAGAAAGACTAGAACGAAGATCGGATTTGAGATCGCGATCGCGAAATAAATCCGACGAAAAGAAAGAGATGAACGATTAAACGAACAGGTGTCATTAACCGGGGAATAATCGGTGATCACGTTCGTTGATACGAATGGTCCGAAAGAAAGAACGAAAACCGATCTAGGGTTTTTGGAGAAAAAGACCGAAACGAAAAACCGATCTAGAAACCGGAACGGTTTAGAAAAAAAACTGGAAAGAAAACAAATCGGAAGAGTAGAAAAGAATCGGAACGGTTTCAAAAATAAAACCGAATCGAGGTAAGGAAAAAGAGAGGCGCGGCGCGGCTACCTCGGCGAGGTTCCGGCGAGGGGCTCCGGCGAACGGCGGCGTTGGGCGGCGGCGGCGATGCACAAGGGCGGCGGCGTGGGTGAGGGGCGGCGGTGGTGAGGGGCGCGGGGTGGGGCTTGGGGTTTGATTTGATGTTTTGGAGGGGGGTGTGGGGGTATTTATATTGGTGAGGGGAGGGGGTTTCTTGGGGTAGGGAACAAGAAATAGAGTAGGAATAGGAAAACGAAACAAAGGAAAGAGGGGGGGGCTACGGCCTAGAGTCCCGCTGGGACTCGGCCTGGGGCGAGGCGGCGGCCTGGCGCCTGGCGCTGGCACGCGCGCAGGGAGGCTGGGGCAGCGGCCGGCTGGCTGGCTGGGCCTTGGCCCAAGGCGCTGCGGACTTTTTTTTAATCGGTTTCGCGCGCAGAAAAACAAAAGAAAACTAAACTAAACGAACTCCAAAATTACTAAAGTAAATTTTCCCCGACTCCTAAAAATGAGCCGAACAAAATGAACTTTACTCCGGACCTAGAATGCAATTTTTGAAAACAAGCATTTTTCCCTATCCAAATAAAACGCAAACAAAACTCTGGCAAAAACCAAAATTTGACTTATTCATTAAATCTTCATTTTCCTAAATTTGGGAAAGTCATATTATTCCCCTCTCTCATATTTGATATTGGGAAAATAATTGAAGATGAAATAAATAATCAAATGATCCTCTTTTTCAAAATTTGAGAGAACTCAAATATGAAAATAACGAAATCTCCAACTCTCTCCGTGGGTCCTTGAGTTGCGTGAAATTTCTAGGATCAACCAAAATGCAAGAAAATATGATATGCATGATGATCTAATGTATAACATTCCAAATTGAAAATTTGGGATGTTACAGATAGTAACACTACTATCAGCGTCCGTCTTCCTCTTGAAGATCCATTTATTTTCTATGGCTTGCCGATCATCGGGCAAGTTAACCAAAGTCCACACTTTGTTCTCATACATGGATCCCATCTCAGATTTCATGGCCTCAAGCCATTTCGCGGAATCTGGGCTCATCATCGCTTCCTCATAGTTCGTAGCTTCGTCATGGTCAATTGACATGACCTCCAGAACAAGATTACCGTACCACTCTGGTGCGGATCTCACTCTGGTTGACCTACGAGGTTTGGTAGTAACTTGATATGAAGTTACATGATCATCATCATTAGCTTCCTCACTAATTTGTGTAGGAGTCACAGAAACAGATTTCTGTGTTGAACTACTTTCCAATAAGGGAGAAGGTACAGTTACCTCATCAAGTTCTACTTTCAACCCACTCACTTCTTTTGAGAGAAACTCCTTCTCTAGAAAGGATCCTTTGTCAGCAACAAATATCTTGCCTTCGGATCTATGATAGAAGGTGTACCCAACAGTTACTTTTGGGTATCCTATGAAGACGCACTTCTCCGACTTGGGTTTGAGCTTATCAAGATGAAACTTTTTCACATAAGCATCGCAACCCCAAACTTTAAGAAACGACAGCTTAGGTTTCTTGCTAAACCACAGTTCATATGGTGTCATCTCAACGGATTTAGATGGTGCCCTTTTTAATGTGAATGCAGTTGTCTCTAATGCATAACCCCAAAACGATAGTGGTAAATCAGTAAGAGACATCATAGATTACACTATATCAAATAAAGTACGGTTATGACGTTCGGACACACCATTACGTTGTGGTGTTCCAGGTGGCATGAGTTTGTGAAACTATTCGACATTGTTTTAATTGAAGACCAAACTTGTAACTCAATTATTCTCCTCCATGATCAGATCGTAGAAACTTTATTTTCTTGTTACGATGATTTTCCACTTCACTCTGATATTATATGAACTTTTCAAATGTTTCAGACTTATGTTTCATTAAGTAGATATACCCATATCTGCTCAAATCAGCTGTGAAGGTCAGAAAATAACGATACCCGCCGTGAGCCTCAACACTCATCGGACCTCATACATCAGTATGTATTATATCCAATAAGTCAGTTGCTCGCTCCATTATTCTAGAGAACAGAGTCTTAGTCATCTTTGCCCATGAGGCATGGTTCGCAAGCATCAACTGATTCATAATCAAGTGATTCCAAAAACCCATCAGCGTGGATTTTCTTCATGCGCTTTACACCAATATGACCTCAGTGCCACAAATAAGTTGCACTATCATTATTTACTTTGCATCTTTTTTCTTCAATATTATGAATATGTGTATCACTACGATCGAGATTCAACAAACCATTTTCATTGGGTGTATAACCATAGAAGGTTTTATTCATGTAAACAGAATAACAATTATTCTCTAACTTAAATTAATAACTATATTGCAATAAACATGATCAAATCATATTCATGCTCAATGCAAACACCAAATAACACTTATTTAGGTTCAACACTAATCCCGAAAGTATAGGGAGTATGCGATGATGATCATATCAACCTTGGAACCACTTCCAACACACATCGTCACTTCTCCCTTAACTAGTCTCTGTTCATTCTGCAAGTCCCGTTTCGAGTTAGTAATCTCAGTAATTGAACTAGTATCAAATACCAAGGGGTTGCTATAAACACTAGTAAAGTACACATCAATAACATGTATATCAAATATACCTTTGTTCACTTTGCCATCCTTCTTATCCGCCAAATACTTGGGGTAGTTCCGCTTCTAGTGACCAGTCCCTTTGAAGTAGAAGTACTTAGTCTCAGGCTTAGGTCTAGACTTGGGCTTCTTCACTTGAGCAGCAACTTGCTTGCCATTCTTCTTGAAGTTCCCCTTCTTCCCTTTGCCCTTTTCTTGAAACTAGTGGTCTTGTCAACCATCAACACTTGATGCTTTTCTTGATTTCTACGTTCGTCGATTTCAGCATCATGAAGAGCTTGGGAATCGTTTTCGCTATCCCATGCATATAATAGTTCATCACGAAGTTCTAGTAACTTGGTGATAGTGACTAGAGAACTCTATCAATCACTATCTTATCTGGGGGATTAACTCCCACTTGATTCAAGTGATTGTAGTACTCAGACATTCTGAGCACATGCTCACTAGCTCAGCTATTCTCCTCCATCTTGTAGGCAAAGTGCTTGTCAAAGGTCTCATACCTTTCGACATGGGCATGAGTCTAAAATACTAATTTCAACTCTTGGAACATCTCATATGCTCCATAGCATTCAAAACATCTTTGAAACCCCGATTCTAAGCCGTAAAGAATCACTACAAAAAAAAGACACATCCGTGACATTTTGGCCCGAACGAAATTTTTTCTGTCATACATATGACACTTCTATGACGATAATTGTGACAAAACCCGGTATCATCATAGATGTGGTGGGCTCCTACTTCTATGACAAAAAATCATGATAGAAAATGGGCTTTTCATCCTGGGCGGGCCGGAGACGTAGCTGCATGACATTCTTTGGGCCGTCCATGACGGAAAAAACCATGGTACAAGCGAGGGCGAGGAAAATTTTGGGGAGTTCCCGGTTACGGTGGGAGGTCGGGGGCCGAGCGATGCGCCTTTCTCTCGTACATGTACCCGTGTGTGTGCGAGGCATTGGCTCTAACTGAACCTGAGCGAGGCGTTGGGCTCTAACTGAACCCGAGCGATTGCACTGCAGGCTACGCGTTACTAAACCCGAGCGATCGATCGATGGCTGTTAATTGAACCCGATCGAGCGATTCCTTCGCTACTGCTGCTAACTGAAGCCGATCGATGCTGCCTCTGGATGAACAGTGAGAATTGAGGGGGGGGTTGGATGAACAGTTCCCGGTGGGGGTGGATGAACAGGACCCCGTGGTGTTGCCTCTAGATGAACAAGACCCCGATCGATTGAGCCGGTTGGGGCTGGATGAACAGGACCCCGTGGAGGGCTGGATGAACAGGACCACCCCGTGGAGGGCTGGATGAACAGTAGACGGTGGAGGGCAGGATGAACAGTAGCCCGTGGAGGGGTGGTTGAACAGGAGCCCGTGGAGAGGGCTGGTTGAACAGTAGCCGATGGAATAGCGCGCGGTGGAGGCTGGATGAACAGGAGCCCGTGGATGAACAATCGCAGGTGGAGGCTGGAGGAGGTCGACGGTGGATGAACAGTAGCTCGTGGAGGCTGGAGGGGGTCGACGGTGGAGATGAACAGTATCCCGTGGAGTCCCGTTTTGTGGTACGCCACGCCCCTCCCGATGAATAGGACCCCATTTCGACCGTAGCGCTCCAACACAAGTCCATTTCATCCATTCTGCGGTACGCCACACCCCTCCCGATCAACAGGACCCCCGTTTCGATCGTAGGAGGTCCGTTTCCTACGTTTTGCGGTACGCCAGACCCCTCCCGATCAACAGGACCCCGTTTCGGACGTAGGAGGTCTATTTCCTCCATTGTGTGGTACGCCAGGCCTTGTTTCCATCGCCTGTTTCGTCCAAGCCCTCCCCATGAACACGTACGGCCAGGGCTCATGTACATGGCTGGGTAGGAACGGAGAAACAGCGTCGTCGTCGTGTTCACGGGGAGGCAACGGAATGCGTCGTGTTCATGGGGAGGCAACGGAATGCGTCGGTAACAGATAGTTTGGTGATAGGATAAATTGTAACGAGCAACAAGTAACAAAAGTAAATAAAGTGCAGCAAGATGGCCCAATCCTTTTGTAGCAAAGGACAAGCCGGAACAAACTCTTATAATAGGAAAAGCGCTCCCGAGGACACATGGGAATATCGTCAAGCTAGTTTTCATCACGTTCAGATACTTTGATAATTTGATATGTGAGTGGACCGGTGCTTGGGTGTTGTTCTTACTTGAACAAGCATCCCACTTATGATTAACCTCTATTGCAAGCATCCGCAACTACAACAAAAGTATTAAGGTAAACCTAACCATAGCATGAAACATGTGGATCCAAATCAGCCCCTTACGAAGCAACGCATAAACTAGGGTTTGAGCTTCTGTCACTCTAGCAACCCATCATCTACTTATTACTTCCCAATGCCTTCCTCTAGGCCCAAATAATGGTGAAGTGTTATGTAGTCGGCGTTCACATAACACCACTAGAGGCTAGACAACATACATCTTATCAAAATATCAAACGAATACCAAATTCACATGACTACTAATAGCAAGACTTCTCCCTTGTCCTCAGGAACGAACGTAATTACTCACAAAGCATATTCATGTTCATAATCAGAGGGGTAATAATATGCATATAGGATCTGAACATATGATCTTCCACCAAATAAACCAACTAGCATCAACTACAAGGAGAAATCAACACTACTAGCAACCTACTAGCACCAATCCCGGAATTTGAGACAAGAATTGGATACAAGAGATGAACTAGGGTTTGGAGATGAGATGGTGCTGGTGAAGATGTTGATGGAGATTGCCCTCTCCCGGTGAGAGGAGCGTTGGTGATGACGATGGTGATGATTTCCCCCTCCCGGAGGGAAGTATCCCCGGCAGAACAGCTCTGTCGGAGCTCTAGATTGGATCCGCCAAGGTTCTGCCTCGTGGCGGCGGAGTCTCGTCCTCAAAAGTTCCTTCTTATTTTTTTCTCATCGAAAGACTTCATATAGGAGAAGATGGACGTGGAGATCCACCAGGGGGCCCACGAGGTAGGGGGTGCGCCCTAGGGGGCGCCCCCACCCTCGTGAGCAGGGTGTGGGCCCCCTGGCCTTCATCTTTGGCGAGGATTTTTCTTTATTTGTTTTAAGATGTTCTGTGGAGTTTCAGGACTTTTGGAGTTGCGAAGAATAGGTCTCTAATATTTGCTCCTTTTCCAGCCCAGAATTCCAGCTGCCGGCATTCTCCCTCCTTATCTAAACCTTGTAAAATAAGAGAGAATAGTCATAAGTATTGTGACATAAAGTGAAATAACAGTCCATAATGCAATAAATATCGATATAAAAGCATGATGCAAAATGGACGTATCAACTCCCCCAAGCTTAGACCTCGCTTGTCCTCAAGCGAAAAGCCGATAACAATAAATATTTCCTCATGTTTAGAGGTAGAGGCGTCGATAAAAATAAAATACAGACATGAAGGCATCATGATTATTCTCACAACAGCAACATATATAGATTTTGTCATATGATTACTTATGTTCAAGTGATGATCTATTCACAATGCAAAAGTATAAATCATAAACCTTATTGGGCTCCAACAAACTATAATCTCAGTCATTGAAGCAATTGCAATTTATCATAACATTGGAAAGAGTCTATGTCAGAGCTAAAAAGCAAGTCCACATACTCAACTATCATTTAGTCCTCCATAATTGCTAACACTCACGCGATACTTGTGGTTACGGAGTTTTAATCGGACACAGAGAAAGATAGGGGTTATAGTTTTGCCCCACAACCTTTTACCTCAAGGGTAATGTCAACAATAATGGTTCATGCTCCCCTACATCCAATTAGATATATATATATATATCATTTTCTTTCCAACATGCTGAGCTTGCCAAAGGATAAAATGAAAAAGAAAAGGTGAAGATCACCATGACTCTTGCATAAGGTAGAAGATAATAATAAAAGATAGGCCCTTCACAGAGGGAAACAGAGGTTGCCATGCGCTTTTATGGTTGGATGCATAAAATCTCAATGTGAAAGAATGTCACTTGATATGGCCCATTGTGATATGAACCTTTATTATGCAGTCCGTCGCTTTTATTACTTCCACATCACAAGATCGTATAAAGCTTATTTCTCCCACACCAATCAATCATACATATTTAGAGCAATTTTTATTGCTTTGCACCAATGACAACTTACTTGAAGGATCTTACTCAATCCATAGGTAGATATGGTGGACTCTCATGGCAAAACTGGTTTAAGGGTATTTGGAAGCACAAGTAGTATTTCTACTTGGTGCTGAGAATTTGCTAGCATGAGGGGGAAAGGCAAGCTCAACAAGTTAGAGGATCCATGACAACATACTTTATCTCAGATATAAGAAAGACATAACTCATTATGTTGTCTTCCTTGTCCGACATCAACTCTTTAGCATGTCATATTTTAATGAGTGCTCCCAATCATAAAAGATGTCAATGATAATATATCTATATGTGAAAACCTCTCTTTCCTTATTACTTCCTATTAATTGCAACAATGACCAATATGTCTACCAACTCCCAACAACTTTTAATCATCATACTCTTTCCATGTGAAGTCATTACTCTCAATAAGATCAATATGAACTTTTTGTTTCTTTTTATTCTTTTTCTCTTTTCTTTTATTCACCCAATATCATGGCAAAATAATCAAGCCCTTGACTCAACACTAATCTTTATTATATATAACTCACGGACTCGATTACATAGACAGATCATAAAGCAAAACTCAAAACTAGATCATGCCATAAACTTTATTCTACTAGATCAAGATACTACTAATAGGATCGAACTAAGAAAAATAGTAGAGATAGGAGTTGTGATTGTGATACGATACCGGGGCACCACCCCCAAGCCTGGCAGTTGCCAAGGGGAGTGCCCATACCCATGTGATTATATCTCCTTGGTTGGTGAAGAAGGTGGTGGTGATGTTGGCTTAGTTGATGGCTTAGGCTTCTCCCTTAATTTGAGCTTGAGGACGGCATTTTGATCCCTCAGATCATCAATCTCCCACTCCAAGGTTAATATCTTTTTGCATAGGTCCTGCTTATTTTCCTGCAGGAGACGAAAAGGGATAAACTCAAACTTGGGTTTCTTTACCCTATCAGGGAGACTTGACTTTTTGAACTCCACGTGCATGTCCCCAGGTTGAGGTAATGGTGCTTCATCTTCATTTGAGCTTGTCTCCTCCTTCCCCTTGGGTTCATAGTCCTCTTCTTCCTCCGTGGTCCATCCATCATGTTCCACATCTCCATAGACCTTTGGATTTGCTAAGTAATCATCCACATAGCTTTCTCCTTCCGAATCCTAGGAAGACATGTTGATTTAGTCTGCAACAGGGCAGCTCGAAATGAAAACAGAGGATAATTGCGTGATACGGGAGTCAAAACCTTCGGGAGAATATATAATGAATTTTTACCGACCAAAATACGTATCATGCAAGAAAACGGAGTCTGGAAGGCACACGAGGTGCTCACGAGGTAGGGGCGCGCCCACCACCCTCGTGGGGCCCTCGTGTCCTTCCCAAACTGCTACTTATTTTTCTATTTTTCTAAATATTCCAAAACGGAGAATTATTGCCTTAAAAATTGTTTTGGAGTCGGTTTACTTACCATACCACATACGTATTCCTTTTCGGAGTCTGAAATGTTTCGGAAACTATCCCTTATGTATTCCTCCGGGGTTACGGTTTCAATAATATTGGTTTCGACATTTATGGGATTACCTGAGATATAATGTTTAATTCTTTGACCATTTACCACCTTCGGATTTGTGCCCTCGAAGTTGTTGATTTTTATGGCACCGGAACGATAGACCTCTTCGATAACATAGGGGCCTTCCCATTTAGAGAGAAGTTTTCCTGCAAAAAATCTTAAACGAGAGTTGTATAGCAATACATAATCACCTACATTAAACTCACGCTTTTGTATCCTTTTGTCATGCCATCTTTTAACTTTCTCTTTAAACAACTTGGCATTTTCATAAGCTTGGGTTCTCCATTCATCAAGTGAGCTAATATCAAATAACCTCTTCTCACCGGCAAGTTTAAAATCATAGTTAAGCTATTTAATAGCCCAATATGCCTTATGTTCTAGTTCGAGAGGTAAGTGACATGCTTTTCCATAAACCATTCTATAAAGAGACATACCCATAGGATTTTTGTATGCAGTTCTATAAGCCCATAATGCATCATCAAGTTTCTTAGACCAATTCTTTCTAGACCTATTAACAGTCTTTTGCAAAAATTAATTTGAGCTCTCTATTGCTCAACTCTACTTGACCACTAGACTGTGGGTGATAAGGAGATGCAATTCTATAATTAACATCATATTTAGCAAGCATTTTACGGAAAGCACCATGAATAAAGTGTGAACCACCATCAGTCATTAAATATCTAGGAACTCCAAACCTCGGTAAAATAACTTCCTTAAGCATTTTAATAGAAGTGTTATGATCAGCACTACTAGTTGGAATAGCTTCTACCCACTTAGTAACGTAATCAACAGCAACTAAAATATGTGTGTATCCATTAGAGGCAGGAAAAGGTCCCATATAAGCAAAGCCCCAAACATCAAACGGTTCAATAACAAGAGAATAATTCATAGGCATTTCTTGACGTCTACTAATATTACCAATTCCTTCACATTCATCACAAGACAAGACAAACTTACGGGCATCCTTGAAGAGAGTAGGCCAATAAAAACCAGATTGCAATACCTTATGTGCAGTTCTATCTCCAGCGTGGTGTCCTCCATAAGCCTCGGAATGACACTTGCGTAGGATTTGTTCCTGTTCATGCTCAGGTACACAACGTCTAATAACACCATCTACTCCTTCTTTATAAAGATGTGGGTCATCCCAAAAGTAATGTCTTAAATCATAGAAAAACTTTTTCTTTTGCTGGTATGTGAAGCTAGGTGGTATAAACTTAACAACAATATAATTAGCATAATCAGCATACCATGGAGTGCTACAAGAAGTACTTATAACATTTAATTGTTCATCAGGAAAGCTATCATTAATAGGTAGTGGGTCATCAAGAATATTTTCTAACCTAGACAAGTTGTCTGCAACGGGGTTCTCAGCTCCCTTTCTATCAACAATATGCAAATCAAATTCTTGTAGCAAGAGAACCCATCTAATAAGTCTAGGTTTAGCATCTTTCTTTTCCATAAGATATTTAATAGCAACATGATCAGTTTGAATAGTTACTTTAGAATCAACAATATAAGATTTGAACTTATCACAAGCAAATACAACTGCTAAGAGTTCTTTTTCAGTAGTAGCATAATTTCTTTGAGCATTGTCTAGAGTCTTACTAGCATAATGAATAACATTTAATTTCTTATCAACTCTTTTCCCTAGAACAGCACCTATAGCATAATCACTAGCATCACACATAATTTCAAAGGGTAAATTCCAATCAGGTGGCTGAACAATAGGTGCAGAGACTAATGCTTTCTTAAGTATTTCAAATGCTTCTACACAATCATCATCAAAGACAAATGGTATATCTTTTTGCAATAAATTAGTCTGAGGCCAAGAAATTATTGAGAAGTCCTTAATGAACCTCCTGTAAAATCCGGCGTGCCCAAGGAAACTTCTTATACCTTTGATGTCCTTGGGACATGGCATCTTTTCAATAGCATCAACCTTGGCTTTATCAACTTCAATACCTCTTTCAGAAACTTTATGCCCCAAGACAATACCTTCATTAACCATAAAGTGGCACTTTTCCCAATTCAAGACAAGATTAGTTCATTCACATCTCTGCAAAACTCGATCAAGATTGATCAAGCAATCATTAAAGGAGGAACCATAGACGGAAAAATCGTCCATGAAAACCTCACAAATCTTTTCACAAAAGTCAGAGAATATAGCCATCATGCATCTTTGAAAGGTAGCAGGTGCATTACATAAACCAAAAGGTATACGTCTATAAGCAAAAGTACCAAAAGGGCATGTAAAAGTAGTCTTTGATTGATCTCTAGCCAACACAGGTATTTGAGAGAAACCAGAATAACCATCTAGAAAGCAATAATGTGTATGTTTGCATAATCTTTCTAGCATTTGATCAATAAAAGGTAAGGGGTAATGATATTTCTTAGTAGCTTTATTTAGTTTGCGGAAATCAATTACCATCCTATAACCTGTGATAATTCTTTGTGGGATCAATTCATCTTTATCATTAGGAACAACAGTAATATCTCCCTTCTTAGGGACACATTGGACAGGACTTACCCACTCACTATCAGCAACGGGATAGATTATACCTGCCTCCAGAAGCTTTAGTATTTCTTTTCTTACCACTTCTTTCATTTTAGGATTCATACGTCGTTGAGGATCACGAACTAGTTTGGCATCTGCTTCCAAATTTATTTTATGTTGACATAGAGTGGGACTAATGCCCTTAAGATCATCAAGAGTATATCCAATAGCAGCACGATGCTTCTTCAGAGTTTTCAATAATCTTTCTTCTTCATGCTCTGAAAGGTTAGCACTAATAATAACAAGATATATCTTCTTTTCATCAAGATAAGCATATTTAAGATTATCAGGCAAAGGTTTAAGCTCAAACACAGGATCACCCTTGGGTGGAGGAGGATCCCCTAAGATTTCAACAGGCAAGTTGTGATGCAGAATAGGTTCCTGTTTAAAGAATACTTCATCTATTTCCCTTCTTTCATTCATGAACATATCATTTTCATGGTCTAGCAAATAGTGTTCTAAAGGATCACTAGGAGGTACGGCAATAGAAGCAAGACCAATAATTTCATCCTTACTAGGTAATTCTTCCTCACGATGTTGTTTACTAAATTTAGAGAAATTAAACTCATGAACCATATCATCCAAGCCAACAGTAACAACATTCTTTGTGCAATCTATGGTAGCATTAATAGTATTTAAGAAGGGTCTACCAAATATAATGGGACAAAAGCTATCTTGTGGAGAAGTAAGAACAAGAAAATTAGCAGGATATTTAGTTTTCCCACACAAGACTTCAACATCTCTAACAATTCCAATTGGTGAGACAGTATCTCTATTGGCAAGTTTAATTATGACATCAATACCTTCTAACTCAGCAGGTGCAATTTCATTCTTAATTTCTTCATATAAAGTATGTGGTATAACACTAGCACTCGCACCCATATCACATAAGCCATGATAATAATGATCTCCTATTTTAACAGAAATAACAGGCACGCCTACCATAGGTCTATGTTTATCTTTATCACAAGGTTTAGCAATTCTAGCAGTTTCACCTTCGAACTGAATAACATGCCCATCAATATTATCAGACAAGATATCTTTAAAATAGCAATATTAGGTTCTACTTTAACTTGCTCAGGAGGTGTATAAGTTCTAATATTGCTTTTACGAACAACAGTTCAAGCTTTAGCATGATCCTTTATTCTAAGAGGGAAAGGTGGTTTCTCAATATAAGAAGTAGGAACAATAGGATCATTATAAGTGACAGTCTTTTCTTCAACTTTAATAGGTGCAACTACTTTTACTTCTATGGAAGGATGATATTTAAACCACTTCTCCTTAGGGAGATCAACATAAGTAGCAAAAGATTCACAGAAAGAAGCTACTATCTCAGAGTCAAGTCCATATTTAGTGCTAAACTTATGGAAAATACGGTATCCATAAAAGATTTAGCACAATCAAACTTAGGTGTCATACCTGACTCCTTACCTTCGTCGAGGTCCCAGTCTTCAGAGTTGCATTTAATTTTATCTAATAAATTCCATCTGAATTCAGTAGTCTTCATCATAAAAGAGTCAGCACAAGAAGTATCGAGCATGGTGCGATTGTTATCAGAAAGTCGAGCATATAAATTTTGAATAATCATTTCTCTTGAGAGCTCGTGATTGGGGCATGAATGTAACATTGATTTAAGCCTCCCCCAAGCTTGAGCGATGCTTTCTCCTTCGCGAGGCCAGAAATTATATATATAATTGCGATCACGATGAACAAGGTGCATAGGGTAATACTTTTGATGAAATTCCAACTTCAATCTTTTATAGTCCCAGAATCTCATATCATCACATAGCCTATACCATATCAATGCGTCTCCCTTCAAAGATAAAGGGAAGACCTTCTTCTTAGCAACATCATCGGGTATACCTGCAAGCTTAAATAATCCACAAACTTCATCCACATATATAAAGTGCTCATCAGGATGCTTTGTTCCATCTCCTGTGAAAGGGTTAGCTAACAGTTTTTCTATCATACCCGAAGGAAATTCAAAAGGATTTTCATTTCAATAGGTTCAGTAGGTTGAGGAGCAACTCTTTGCTCTACTGGACGGGGTGAAGATACCCCGAACAAGCCCCTCAGAGAATTACTTTCCATAGTAACAAGTGACAGTAAATTTCAGCACACTATATAAATTTTTCCATACCAAATTCCACCTACCAAAAGCACTACACTCCCCGGCAACGGCGCCAGAAAAGAGTCTTGATGACCCACAAGTATAGGGGATCTATCGTAGTCCTTTCGATAAGTAAGAGTGTCGAACCCAACGAGGAGCAGAAGGAAATGATAAGCGGTTTTCAGCAAGGTATTCTCTGCAAGTACTGAAATAAGTGGTAACAGATAGTTTTGTGATAGGATAAATTGTAACGAGCAATAAGTAACAAGAGTAAATAAAGTGCAGCAAGATGGCCCAATCCTTTTGTAGCAAAGGACAAGCGGAAACAAACTCTTATATTAGGAAAAGCGCTCCGAGGACACATGGGAATATCGTCAAGCTAGTTTTCATCACGTTCATAGGATTCGCGTTCGATACTTTGATAATTTGATATGTGGGTGGACCAGTGCTTGGGTGCTGTTCTTACTTGAACAAGCATCCCACTTATGATTAAGCTCTGTTGCAAGCATCCGCAACTACAACAAAAATATTAAGGTAAACCTAACCATAGCATGAAACATGTGGATCCAAATCAGCCCCTTACGAAGCAACGCATAAACTAGGGTTTAAGCTTCTGTCACTCTAGCAACCCATCATATACTTATTACATCCCAATGCCTTCCTCTAGGCCCAAATAATGGTGAAGTGTTATGTAGTCGACGTTCACATAACACCACTAGAGGCTAGACAACGTACATCTTATCAAAATATCAAACGAATACCAAATTCACATGACTACTAATAGCAAGACTTCTTCCTTGTCCTCAGGAATGAACGTAATTACTCACAACGCATATTCATGTTCATAATCAGAGGGGTAATAATATGCATATAGGATCTGAACATATGATCTTCCACCAAATAAACCAACTAGCATCAACTATAAGGAGTAATCAACACTACTAGCAACCTACTAGCACCAATCCCGGACTTTGAGACAAGAATTGGATACAAGAGATGAACTAGGGTTTGGAGATGAGACGGTACTGGTGAAGATGTTGATGGAGATTTCCCTCTCCCGATGAGAGGAGCGTTGGTGATGACGATGGTGATGATTTCCCCCTCCCGGAGGGAAGTATCCCCGGCAGAACAACTCTGCCGGAGCTCTAGATTGGATCCGCCAAGGTTCCGCCTCGTGGCGGCGGACTCTCGTCCCGAAAAGTTCCTTCTTATTTTTTTCTCATTGAAATACTTCATATAGGAGAAGATGGACGTCGGAGAGCCACCAGAGGGCCCACGAGGTAGGGGGCGCGCCCTAGGGGGGGCGCCCCCCACCCTCGTGAGCAGGGTGTGGGCCCCCTGGCCTTCATCTTTGGCGAGGATTTTTCTTTATTTGTTTTAAGATGTTCCGTGGAGTTTCAGGACTTTTGGAGTTGCGCAAAATAGGTCTCTAATATTTGCTCCTTTTCCATCCCAGAATTCCAGCTGTCGGCATTCTCCCTCCTTATGTAAACCTTGTAAAATAAGAGAGAATAGTCATAAGTATTGTGACATAAAGTGAAATAACAGTCCATAATGCAATAAATATCGATATAAAAGCATGATGCAAAATGGACGTATCAGTACCCTTCGTCCAGGTGGGTCCCGACTGTCATGCACTTCCTTGCCTGCGAAGATGTAGCTGGTGGGTCCCAGCAGTAAGGGGGCGGATTGTTTTTTTGCCCGGACGCACTTCCTTGCGTGCGAAGATGTAGGTGGTGGGTCCCAGCAGTCAGGGAGAAACGTTTTTTCGTGAAATATGGTGGTCCGTCCGGTGGTTCCCGCTGTCAGGTGGAGGAATAATTATTTTGCACGTAATAAGGAGGCACTTCCTTGTTGGGGCCATGGACCCAGCTGTCAGCCTCTCCACGTACAGTCCACGTCCGATGGAAGTCGTTCCTTGACCACGTTAACCACACCGCGCCGAGAGCACCAGGGCGGTGGACGATGGCGAGGCCTAGGAAGGGGAGGACATAGAGCCGGGGAAGACGCGGCAGTGGATGCCCACGCATAGAGGAGTGCGAGGTTTCACTAGTTCACTGCGGTGTGAGGCTGCCGTCGCCGTAGAATAACAGGGGTTTTGGGTGAGTAGAGGGATGGCCTGGCCAGTGGTGGGAGTAGTAGAGGGCGGTGAGGCCTCCGCCGCATCGCAGCCGGCCACGGGAGGCAGGAGCACGAGGCACGACCGGCGCTGGTTTGGGCGGCTGGAGCAAGAAGACCAGAGGTTGAAGAAGCACTACGGCCGTTGGATGGACATCGTATGGTCACTGGAGCTAGAATCGTGCATATTGACTAAGTTGACAAAGCCCTCCGTCCTCGTCAACTTAGTAGGCCCACAAGTCAGCCTGCCACTATACTGGGTCCCAGCTAACAGGGGGAGTATTCATTTTTTTGTGCGTAATAAGGAGGCACTTCCTTGCGTGCGAAGATATAGCTGGTGGGTCCAAGCTGTCAGCGGCGGTAATGTTTTTTTCGCGAAATACAGAGGCCCTTTCGGTGGGTCCCTGATGTCAGGTGGAGGAATCATTATTTTGCGCGTAATAAGGAGGCATTTCCTTCCGTGCGGCCTTGGACCCAGCTGTCGGCCTCTCCACGTAAAGTCCACTTCAGATGCATGTCGGTCGTTGACCATGTTGACCAGGCCGCGCCGAGAGCACCAGGGCGGTGGACGACGACGACGCCTAGGAAGGGAACGACATGGAGGCAGGGAAGACTCGGCAGTTGTTTCCCACGCGGAGGGGAGTACGACTGTACGAGGGTTTACTGGTTCATCTGCCGTCGCCGGAGAGCAGGTGTGGGTGAGTAGAGGGATGGCTAGGCCAGCGATGGGAGTACGGTGGGGCGGTGAGGCCTGCGTGGCAGCAGAGCCGGCCGCGGAGAGGAGGGAGCAGGCAGTCCCGCCGGCGCCTGTTTGAGCGGCTGGAGCAAGAAGAGCGGAGATTGAAGAAGCACGACGGCCGTTGGATGGCCATCCAACAGTCACTGCTTGTGCGTCAACCTTTTTTTTAGGAAAGCCTCAAATCTGTGGAAACAGCATACAGCCCATCTGCCATTTTTTCTAATAATTTATAGCCCATTTGCTAATTATTAAGGTTTTTTTGGAGCCCATATTCTTTTTATTAGCATTACAGCCCATATTGTGGCCACGGTTAAAAAATTATACGAAATTTTGCATATTTCGGTGCGGTCTGAACTGTTTTTAATCCCGAAATTTCGACTCACATTCAAACTGATTTTAAAAATAAATGTATATCAATATAAAATCCAACAAATTCTCCATGCATAAAAATTAATGCAATTTCAAATCTCGAAATGAAAAAAAGATATTTGAAACTAATTGCCGGTTTGATGTGTTTTAAAAATGTACAGCCCATTTCTCATTACTGATGGGCCATTTTCTCGACCAGACGAATGAAAGCTCTCCTCGTCTTGAAAGATTTGCAGCCCAACAGGCCTGACAAAGCGACTTACTTGGCAAATCACAAAAAAAACTAGGTTGTGGCCGTGGACCTAGCTGTCAGCCTCTCCATGTACAGTACTCTTCCGATGGAATGTCGTTGACCATGTTGACCATGTTGACCACGCCGTGCCGAGAGCACCAAGGCGGTGGACAACGGCGAGGCCTAGGAAGGGGATGACGCGGAGCCGAGGAAGACGCGGCAGTGCCCACGCGGAGAGGAGTACGAGGGTTCACTGGTTCGGCTGCGGTGTGAGGCTGCCGTCGCCGCAGGGCCTGGCTAGCGGTGGGAGTAGTAGGGGCGATGAGGCCTCATCGGCAGCATAGCCGGCCACTGGAGGCAGGAGCGGGCGGTCTCCCTGGCGCTGGTTTGGGTGGCTGGTGCAAGAAGAGCAGCGATTGAAGAAGCAGCAGGACCGTTCGATTCAAATCCAATGGTTACTGCTGCTAGAATCGTTTGTTGACTAAGTTGACAAGCCCTGCGTACACGTCAACTTAGTAGGCCCACAAGTCAGCCTCCCAACCGGTGCGCCCCAGATGTCAGTGGGAGGAATCATTTTTTTCGTGTAATAAGGAGGTAGTTGATTGCGTGCGGCCAGGCCAGCGGAGGGAGTAGGGTGGGCCGGGGAAGCCTGCGCGGCATCACAGTGGGCCACAAGAGGAGGGAGCAGGCAGTCCCGTCGGCGCTAGTTTAGGAGGCTGGAGCAGGAAGATCAGAGATTGAAGAAGCACGTCGGTCATTGGATGGACATCCAACACTAACTGCTGCTAGAATCGTGTGTTCACTGACAAAGCCTTGTGTAAACAAGTCAGCCTCGAAATCTGTGGCGTGTACAGCCCATTTGCTATTATTTTTATAAGTTTTACTCATTTTCTAATTCATATGGAATTTATTACAGCCCGTCTTCCATTTTTAGAATTGCTGACCATTTTCTGGTCAGTACCAGGGTCAAAAAATTAACTAAATATGTGGAAAATTTTGAAAATTCGCAATTTTTTGCTGGGAACGAAATATTCTTAATCCAAAAATTAATAGCCATACTAAAACAAATTTACAAATAAATTAGTACTACGTCATGTTAAATCCAATGAAATACGTATAAGATATCAGTGAAGAACAAAAACAAAAAAAGAAACTTATATCCCATTTGCTATAAATTTTTTGGAATTTTCAACCCCTTTTGATATTACTTTTAACAGACATTGACCATACTCTTAAGCCAGGCCGGAATGCATCCCTCCTCGTCTTGAAAGATTTGCAGCCCAGTAATTAAGAGAAAACAAATAGGCCTAGCTTGGGTATTCCTCAAAAAGAAATACTGGGCTACCTATTTTCCCAAAGAACTGGTGCATGAGCATTTAGCTTTATTTATTTATTTACTTATTTATGTTTAGGGGACCATGAGCATGTACCTAGGCCGGATTCATGTGAGAGCCTCCCTTCCAGTTAATTATGGGCTTCTCTATTGGGCCTTCATCAGTGGGCTGCATGTTATCAACAAGTGGAAAATGTGTTCCAAGTCTCAAAAAAATGTGTTCCGTACGATAAATAGTATGCACTACGTACGGTACGGGGCACTAAAGGATCGAACCATGCAATGACTTCCAAAACATTGTGTTTGTCGTTCTAACAACACATTTATTCAACCAACAGACGAAATATACTACTGATTGTACATTGAAAACAGTAGCAGCAGCAACCAGGGCTGGGGTGCAACAGAAGTAGTAAGCAGGCCAGAAGAGTGAAGACGCAGCTCTCTCTTCCAAACCAAACATCAGCCATCATTACAAAAGGGCTACCAAAAAAGAACAAGTGTATGCATCAAACTAAATAAAGATCCTACTACACCAAGTGTACGCATCTAACTAACTGGCTCAGTTAGACATTACTATTTATTAAGCTGTGGAGATTGGCTGACGGCTTGAACCAGATGGGTGCCTGACGGGGGAAACTCTAGCCAGCAGGTCGAAGTCTGATACTTGCGACCCTCTCTCCTACTTTGGGCTGCAGAGCGTGGCGGCACATATTAGGGTATGGTGCATGCAGAGACACATGGTACACTGTGTACACACAGTTTTGCCTGATGAACGAAACCGCACTGCCATCATGATCCTTGCCGTCGGTTATCTCCTGGTTAATCAGATAATTTAGTCTGACAAACAGAGAGCGTGTACCATGGCTACTTACCAGCCTCCAATCAAAAATTCCTGAAGGCCCAGAGAAGCTGGGATCCTACTCAAAGACCTTGCAGTGACTGTGATTGTATTCCGCAAAACAAAACGTCCGGTATGTGCGAATGATCATCAATCTTTCGCCGTCGTCTGATCGAGCCAGGAACCACCTGCAACTGCCATGCTACTTTTCTTTGAAAGGTTCTGGGATTAGGAAGGGTAGGGACACCAGGCAGCCTACAACATCATATCAAGTTGGAGTCAAATAAAAAAGGGCTCTTGGTTTAGTCAATCTTAAGAACAGCATGTTATGAGCATGAATATATTTTTAGCAAATGTTGACAGTAATATAAGCAAGCCATCATGATATCATAGGAAAGTAACATATTGCTGTAACAGCCGTTTGTAGCGATGACTGGAGTAGGCCAGCAATACGTCCAGCCATAGAAGGAGTCGACAGCGTAAATGAAGCCCGTGTGTTCAATGGCATCAGAGAACCATGGAGGATGTATGATCCCGCGATGGACATGCAGATTTATCCACTTACCGCAGTGACCTGTCAGATAGGCGAGACCGCGGTTGAAGAATGCAATTAGTCCGAAGTCTTTATAATTCGCAGATCTTGTGGGCACTTGGCAGATTACAACCTTGAGCAAATCAAACTTGGTATCATGTTGGCTACTGTGAGATTCTGAGTATTCTGGGCCGCGGTGCCAAAGCAGTGCAGTGTTAATCGAAGGAAGGGGATCAATCGCCGGGTGTAGACCTCCACGAGCATCCAGCTACCGCGACCGTCAACGAGCACCATCCAAGACGTGTTCATGCCGACCCAGTACATACCGTTAATGTAGTTGAGGCTGACGGGGATCAGATCGTAGACGAGGGGGTTGATGCTCGCCACCCTATGATCGTTATGCTGCGTGACACACCATTTCTGAAGATCAGGCAGCATCAGCAAGCAAGGAGCTGGCTTAAAGAGCTCCGTCCTGAGGGCTTTGAGTAAATGGTACAGCCCCGACGAGCACGCGGCGAGCGGCATGGTACTAAGATTGTCCACACGCGAAACAATGAGCTTGATTACCTCTGTGGGGAGCGAATTCCAGCCACTCTTTTGGCGGACGCTGCTCGGTTCTGCCATTGTTAGTGCTTGGGTTTCGGACAAGGGGGAGGTGCCTTAGCGGGGATGGAAGATTGGACGAGATTATGTGCGGACAAAGATGGAGAAGCGAATATGTGCTGCGGGAAGTGGACAGGTGATGATGACTACAGCACGCCGCTTGACTTACGAGACACATACCAACAGCGTAGGGTCATGTCGATGCCAGACAACTTGCTTGAGTGATCACAGTACTGGTACTCCCTACAATGCTATGCCCTAACTTGCTTGAGTAGAGTAGTAGAGTAGGACTCTGCTCTACTACTAGCACCGGAGGAGTAGTATATTCTAATCTAAAATAGTTACAAACTTCAATGCCCGAGCGTGGAACGACTACGAACCATGCTCAAAGACCGTGTCTACGTGGTGTTTGGACATGGGCGACAACTTCAATGCCAACGGTGCTGCTCCCGTTGCACCATATGTGTTTCTGTCCTTCCTGTCCGAAATCATGGTAGAATTCATGTTTCTACTCTGTATCCTACTACTATGCTAGTCCACATGATTAGTTTCATCTCTGTTATAGCTGTCATGATTTATTTTGTGCTTATTCGGATTAAATCTCGTAGTAACTTGCTCATATATTCAAGTAGCGCAACGTCCCCTACAGCCACTCCCGTTTCATGGACGGCCTGGTCGATGTTTGAATTTTGCTAGTAGGCCTTTATAAGGTGAGCTCTTCTACCACTTGTATGAGCATGAGAAGAGGAGACCTACACACGCGCTCCTCCTCCTCGCTCGCCTCGCCATGCCACACCTCGTCACGACGCACCGCGGGTTGCGGGATGGAGCCGAGCCGAGGACAGAGCTATACTCCCACGACCTACCCGGCCTGCACTATATAGTTTCTCACTGACATTCAAGATCATTGCGCCGCCAAGCAAGTCTTCTCCATCCCTCCTTTCGGTGTGCACTGGGAGAAGGGACAACAGGCCTCTGAAACCCCGCCTCTCGTGATCCTGTACGGGAGAGGGGCGATCAGGTTTTTGGGGAGTGCACTCGCGCGACTGCTGGCAGCGACGGCTTCGCGAACAACGACTTCTTCCCCGACCTCGGCAACCTCATTCTCGACATGGGCGACAACGTCAACGCCGGCAACTAGTGAGATACATGGTGTAGGAAGCGGTTTGGGAATTTGCATGCCTTTCCAACCAGTGAGATACTCCGTACAAAGTACGACAGAGAAATAACCACAGAGAAGGAAGCTAAAAGTAAACAATCAAACGAACATTTTTGCATTTGTTTTGCATTGAATCATTTCACAAGCTTGACTAGTGTTGTTTTTCTACTTTTACAAAAACCGCATTGTAATGTTAAAACGTGCATTTGCACGTACATAAGTAATAGTAGTACTCCCTCCGTCTAGGTGTATAAGTCTTCCCTCCTTGGTCACGGTGCACAACCGAAGATGACTTATTGACCTGGACGGAGGGAGTAGCACAGTCTGCAAGCATATATCGAGGGAGACATATAGTGCGATAGTATATAGTAAAGCTTGTGCTATATGCACGTACTTGCAAAATGCGTACGAATACACAAGGTTTCCAAACTTTCCCTTTTACATACTTAATTAAGGACGCTAAAAATTCCTGAACGTTCGGGATTTATCATTCGCATCCCAAAACTAATGAGATCGCCTTACGAAACAAAAATTATACTCCTCCTAAAAGCCACGGCGCTCGCAGGAGCGCTTGCAGCGCGCCACGAGTGCCCTGGTGCATGGCCGTTTCCCAGCGCGCCGACACAACGCCTCTTCCTCAGCCTCGCAACTCGCGAGGTGCTGATTGGCGGCTTGCCGGCGGGCGAGCGCGATCTCACCGGTGTGGTGATCCGGCGCCAACAGGTACTCCTCCTCGCTGGAAGCGTGCACCCGGTCCACATATCGCCAAGCGTAGATGAGGCGCTTGGGCCCGACTGCACTCAGGGTGTCGGCACGGGCGTCCTCCGCCACCCTCACGGCCCTCGCACAAGCCTCCTGCCAAAGAGCCAATTCCCTGACTCTCTCGGACGCGACATAGGCCTCCCAGGCAGCTTGTTCCGCGGTGCACTTCTCTTCCTCGGCATTCTTCTCCGCCTCTATTTTGGTGCGCTCTATTAGAGGCAAAGCCTCCCACAAGGCGACATCCATTTCTTTCCAAAGCTCCTCAAGGCTGGGGGGCTCGGCGGGCGGCGCGGCATTCTCCTCGTAGCGGGGAGCCGACGCGTCCTCCGGCGCGCGTGCTGGCAAGATTGGGAACGCCGACGCGTCCACCTCGACGCATCACGGCGAGCAGCGGAACACCGACGCGTCCTCCTCGACTAGTGGCGGCGAGGAAGGGAACGGCGACGCGTCGCATAGAGGCAAGGAGCGGAACACCGATGCGTCCTCCTCGACTAGTGGCGGCGAGGAACGGAACAGCGACGCGTGACCGTCCGCCCGGTGCAGCGACGGGCTCCTAGGGCTTGGGAGGGGCGATGCCATGGTGGTCGACGTGAGAGGGAGGGGGAGGAGATATCGATGAACGTGAATGTGAGGGGGAGGAGATAGTGATGTCGTGGGAGGCGCAGTATTTATAGCAAGCAATGGCACACCTACGTAAGATATGGACTGAGCTGCACTGACTTAGCTGTCGGTCCAGTTGCGTCACTAACATGTGGGCCAGACCCCTGTTGGGCCCATATGTCAGTGACCGAATGCACCTGCAGTTAAGTAACAGCTACGTGGGCATATTTGTTGGAGTAAATTACGAGGGAGCGAAGGGGTGGAAATATTGCTGGTCACAACGGATTGGACGAGCGTCGGGGGAGGAGAGTCATGCATGTAGATTTTTTTCACATGGGGTGGAGTGGTGGGACCGCCGGAGGGAGAAGGAGAGTTTGGCAGGCATATTGTTTCCACACATGGAGAGGAAAAAATTTGGAGACGAACGGGCTTCCTGCAGGTATGGGGAACGGTGCGTAATAAGTCATCTTGCATGCCGAGCTAGGTATAGTCTCAAGTCATTAAAAACAAACACGCCCCACACATGTTCATATTTCAAGGTGCACTAAATTATTGCATGTGATGATTAAGGCTGGCCATAATGGTGGTATCTTAGCTGGTATCATGCACACGGGAATAGCAAACATGCTGTTGTGGCAAAGAATTAAAGAAGAGACGGGGGTTAGAGTAACTAGTGTTCATGCATGCATTGGTAAACACATTTTTTTTGTGGAGAACGACAGCACTAGTTGAGTACTTTTGCAGACTTCAAAAACTATTCCACAATGTGTCAACATTCACAATGTCAAATCAATATTTTTACACTCATTATAAAATGTAGTTCTTATAATCATTATACTCAGTACTCCCTCCATCTAGGTGAGCAAGTCATCTTAGATTGTGCACTGTGACCAAGGAGGCGGGGAAAACGAGAGATCTTAATGTTTATTTGCTAATTAATAGCATTGCATGCAATGAACTAACTACTGCATGTCGTGTTTGGTAGTCTCAAGTCATTAAAAGCATGCACACCCACATCTCCTATTGGTTGATATGTCAAGAAACAAGAAACGACGTAGAAGTTAATGCACCACGCCTAAGTGCTTTGGGAGTATTGTAGATATTGATATTTTTAGTATAAATTTGGTCGTGGGATTTCATTGATGCATGTCAAAGCGTTGACATGTCTGCTATGCATGACCTGAAGATGAAAGCGTTGAGCATCTCGAAGTTGATCAACAATCTTCAATTGTCAAATATTAGCCGTTCGTCCAATAAGGTGGCACAACAAGTCAAGACCATGCTACCAGTGCGAGCACAACAAGTCAAGAACATGCGTAAATTAATTATATTTTAGTCATTTTTGTGTTCTAAAATGCCTGCCGGCTCGCAGAAGGACGTCTTGCCGGCACACGCGCGGATTCAATGAAGGCAGGCGGGGCAGTCTTAAGCTAGTTGCACGCGGCGAGGAGGTGTTCTCAGCCGAGCCTGCAGCAAGTGCGGCCCTCTTGGTCGGTGCGCCGGTTCAATGCCTGCGCTATGAGAGGTCGCGTCCATGTCAGAGCAATCACTCCCTCCAGTCCTTTTTTGTTTGGGTATAACAAAATCTCGTTTTCCATTCACATTTTACAAGTAAAGTTCGTGGACAAACTTTGACCCAAAGTACGATGGGGACTAGTAAACTAGAATGGAGGTAGTAGTTTTTTTTTAATCGAAGAAGGGTTTCCCCTTCCGATTTTCATTAAAGAAAACCAGCATCTAAATCTAAACCATAGTATTTGCCCTAGAACTACCAGGTTCAACATCTCGCAACATAAACCCATACAACCTCCATCGCAAAAAATAAACAAAACATACAACCATACGCCAAGGAGGTACGTAGTACTATGAATTCCATTCTCGCTCCATACCAATCGTTCTAAAAACTACTTACTACTTATAACGCGCCATTGACAATCGGAACTCTTAACCCCGCTAAAAACAATATTTTAAATGTGGTTACTCGATCTGTGGCAACTGGCGAGCCACCGCGCTCCAAGTCGTTCACCTGTGGTCCCGACCATGAACTCCTACGGATCAAATTATCACGCGAGCTGACTATTTCTACAAAGGTGCTCCACCATGTACCCGGTACCCGCGAATGCAGCAATCATGCCCTAAGGGTTTTAGGGTTTATTTGTTAACGTCGCCTTTATGTAACACTCATGTGTGCGAGACAGCGAGAGGCCGACTACGTGTGTGCGCCTCTTCTCTTTGTATATGTACTCCACCATTTGTCTGGTGTCCAAAAAATTATAATAACTACTAGCAATGTGCCAATGTGTTGCCACACGATCAAAGTAGATTAATCATTAATACATATTCACCGATTTGATAGAAAAAAAGTCTAGCTTTGAAATACGTATATCACTAAAAATATGTTATGTTTCACTCAAAATATATTCCTTTGGCGGTTTTGATGAGATAAGGGAGGAATGTTGTTGGTTTCAAGATTCGAGAAGTGGTATATGTCTAATTTCTACTCTTACTAGCAAGATGCATGTGCGTTGCACGGAACATCAAGATCTTGTGGGAGAAAAGGATGAACGAGGGAAGGCCTTATCTGCAAATGTGGTGAAGAGTGCGGGTAAATTGCCATATTTTCCTTCCTATCCGTCAGATATAAATTAGACGACCTACATTGCAGGATGGCAGGCCCACTATCATCACCAACTCTATTTTTTATCCCTACTCTTATAATAAGCATTGTTGGTGATGATCGTGTGCCTGCCATCCTGCAATATAGGATGTCTGATCTATATCTGACGGATAGGAAGGAAACTATGGCAATTTTCCAAAAAGATACCCACACCCCTCTCCACATTTGCAAATAAGGCCTTCCCTCGTTCATCCTTTTCCCCCACAAGATAAACTACTCATACAAATGCATCTTGATGTTCCGTGCAACACATGGGCATCTTGCTAGTTGTTGCAAAAAGCCCATCTGTGTGAGAGAGAGGGGGCGAGTGGAGGAGGACGGAGTGCATGTGTGACAAAGACACAAGGAGTGTGTGTGCGATAGGTATCAGCTTAAAATGAGGTGATAGTGTGTGTGTGCACGATCGAGAGGGCGTGTCTCAAGAAGGGAAGAAAATTCTACATAGATACAAGGAGCGGGAGAGAGACATGTATGCGATGGTGGAAGCATCAGTGTGCGGGTGTATAAACCTATCTAGAGGCTAGCTAGTCGATAAATGTTTGTGAGAGAAATACGAGTCGAGGTGCGAAAGCGAGAGTTTTGTGTGTGAGAGAGAGACGGTAGTCGGCAAGGGGAGTGGAAGCAGGAGTTGTGCGTGTGTGTGTCTGTGAGAGAGAGAGGAGACGGTAGTCGGGCTTGTCTGATCGGTAAACAAATGAATAATGTCAGTCTGGGATGGAGACGAAAAGGAGACCGCAACAAATGTTGTGTCTACAGGAGAGATAGAGAGAGTAATTTTAGTAGTGGTATGAGTCATATGTAGAGACATATAGGGTGTGTGAGAGAATCCCATAGAGAGAAAGACAAAGTGAAAGACGAGTGGAGACTGTGTTTGGCGGTGAAAAGAAAGCTTAGGTACCGAGTGATACCAGAGAACAGTAGAGACGTGAGAGATAATGAAAACCGTGTAATTTATAATGATAGGGAGAGTGTGACACTTCTCAAGGGAGACGTCAAGAGACCATGTTTGCGAGGATAGGAGCAACATGAAGTGAGCGTGCGGGTGAGCTGGAGAAAAGAGAGTGATAGCTACCTGAAGGAGCATGCATGCGAGAGAGATGGGCGTGAAAGGAGTGAACAAAAAAGGGATTCAAATATTTGAATTCGAGATGATGATACATGTAATCCATACTCGAACCAAAATTGATCTATCAAACATGCATACTCAGATGAATTCATGCACATCTATGTTATTTAATATGTAGATATTATTGATCCATACATTTTAGTAGAACATAATTTGGTTAAAAAATCGAATTCAACCTTAAGATTTCGAGATCGTTGTATTTTTAAATCATATTATACATATAAAGGAGCAGAATTCTTTGTTATGCTTTTGAAAGTATATATAAAAAATGATGTATATAGAATTTAATTCCAATTGAAAATGGATCCCGCCCGAAAAAATAGAATACAAACGGGATTTGAATTGAGTTGGCACGGTAAATGTGCACTCTGCAAAATTTGAACGAAGCGGGGAAAGTCACAGTAACCGCCCGAAACCAAAATCTGCGAGATGGAAATCACTACTGCCTATCCCTGCCATGCAAAGCCTATATGCTGGATTTCTATAGGTTTTGATAGGGGTAGGTTTGTAATTTCACCCAAACGTGATGTAACCACCTCTCACCCGGATTCATACATGGTGGGCGCCAAAACACAGTGTGTCCTCGGCCGAAATCGACTCCCTCCCCGATTCATATTCATACATGGTGGGCGCCAAAAACAAACTCTCACCGGCAAATATTCGGTGTTTGCGAGATTACCGTCCTATCCCCAACCGACTAGTGTTGTTGTGATGTAGTAGAAATTTGAAATGGGGGCTAAGTTTGTAAATTTCCTTGCATTTGAGACAAGCGCGCCCTGAATACATGGTTCCCCCTTCCTCTCTACCTCCCTTTTCCCCATTCGTACTCTGTGGGCGCCAAAACACCCTCTCCACCCCACCCTCCTCCGTCCGCCGCTGTCCGCCACCCCATCCACCGCCGTCCTCCTCCACCATGCCGGAGCTGATACCCCGACGCCGCCGTCCATTACAAGAGATCGACCTCTCTCATCCATGGCTTCGGACCGGGATCCTTGCATCCCGTCCTCTCGCTTCATCCCCGCCGTCGTCCACCTTGTCGGCGCCGCTCCTACGACCGTCTCGTCCACCGCGCCTCGCCACCACTGTCTACCCTCCTAGATCTGCTTCCACACTGCCGACAGCCATCGCTACCGTAGCACCGTCAAATTCTCAACAGATGCGTACACGGCGCCGCACCAGAGGTGGTACTCTTTCGTATCTTCTCAACTTATTTATCGCAGCAAGAAAATAGATCACCACTACTTTACTCTGATTTCTTGTCTTGGTTGCGAAGTTGCCTTTGTCCAGTTTGCACCTTCAGATCCGCCGTGGCACGCTCAACACCATACTCGCAATGCTTATGGTTTTCCCCTTTTATATTCCACACTAGTTAAATCACAGTAGACTAAATTTCAAAATTGGGTCAGTCAATTTTTCAGAGCTCGCCGGAGTTCGCCGGTGCGATCGAAGGGGCTCGGGTGGGGATGGTGGTTGTGGGGGCGGTGGTGGGGCCTCGTCAAACAAAGAAAACTCGACGAGGGTGGGGGCGGGGGTGGGGGTGGTGGAGGAACATAGGCAGTAAGGCCGGTGGTTCGGCCGGCGGCCCGTGCGGTGTTCTGTATGGGAAGCATAGTATGTTCCTTGTCAGGAAGGGGAGCAGGGACATCTACAGTCAACAGATGATAGAGCTATCCTGTACGTGATCGATAGGCTTTCAATTACTAGCGGCAATACAACACCGTAATTTCCAGCCAGTTCCACTTTCCCGATTTATATATCCTGGTTATGGTGTACCCCTATTATGTACACTATGATCTGCCTAGTTGCTGTGTGCTCTTGTTATCATGGTTTGGCAATAAACTCTCTATACAATATATTATGAACCTATCATCTGCCAACTATCCTTACTTTTGGAGCCTATTTTTTTGTGTACTTGTGCCAGATTATATAAATGCACGCACCATATTACAGCACACATGAGCTCTCTCATCAGAATCCAGTGATAGCACACAAGTGTTTATAGGGGCACCCCTATATTAGAATATCATTTGCATTACAAAGATAATCTCACAACTATTTATGTTTTCATGGTTCTCAGATATTATACGCAATTACAGTGAATATCAGAATCCGCGCATCAGAAGAATATTGTGGAACACTGCAATGACTTACAAAATTGGCACCAAGGCATTGAGTGCCATTCTCGATGCAATGAAACTCATACGCTCCCCACCTGTTGATTCTTGTTCAGAATATCATCCTAATGACTATTCTAACCTCAAGGAGTCAAAGGCAGATGGCCTGTCCTGTTCACCCATCAAGGTGACTGTTCTAATTTGGCAAGGTTTTATTGATTGCGCGTATCTTGCATATGTTGTCTTGCATTTCTTCTACTTTGTTGCACCGCCATCTGCTTAGTTTACTCATCATATATGTCGAGATGCCATGCCCATCCATTATCAATACATATTCCATCTGTCGTCATACCATGTTTTCCCACTCAAATGCTGTTCTTGTACATCAGACATCAAAAAGGAAGAGGGTGATTGCCGAACCTGAAGGAGCACCAGCAAAGTCCTTGAAAAACGTGGTGGTGCCGGAGAAATTAGACAGCACCCCACTTATATTGGCTGTACAACCAGTGACACAAAACGCTAGGACCGACTCCAGCAGACTGTACCCATACTTCACTGGCCACACCACTAGCCCCACCACACAGGACCTGCACTCCAGCAAAAGGTATACTGATTTCATTTGCCATAGCACCAGCCGTACCACAGAAAAATCCCACTCCAACAAAAAGTACAACAAGTCTACCGGCTGAAGACCTATCCCAACTGCAGAGACGGCCAATCCCTACAGATAGGAACCCCATTCCATTTATTCCCAGTTTAAAAGACAATGCTTTCAATGTTGTTAGGGACTACGTGCATATATTCCCATCATGGGAAGATTATTGTGAAGACAAATACCATTTTCACATCTTCCTGTCCAACTTACGTGTAAGTGCTATTATTCATGGTTATTATTTTCATGTTTTCTGCTGATTGAACACACCAATGATTTACATTACATTGTTGTAACTAGGCGAGGGTCAATCTGGATAGTCATGACGAGCAAAGCTTGCCTGTGCTTTTCAAGGAAGCATTGCAGCAGTATCGATGTTACCTGAGGAAATCACACTTTGATGGCAAGTCTATAAAAGAATTTCCGGTGAAGTCTCTTGTGCTAAATTTAGAAGACATTGAATGGAAAAACCTTGTTATGCACTGGTCTTGTTCCCAGGATGAGGTACTGTCTATGATATCACATGACAATTTGAACTTCTACTTTTCCGCATGTGCCTTACGGATCTTTTTTGCAGGAAATCTGCTCGAAGAAGAATTCCGGTTTGACAAGAACCATAGGATATCGCAAATATGTTGCCCGCTGCTTTGCTCTTGTTAGTACCTGTTGTCCTGTATCACTGTACTTGCATACATACCTGGTTCATTATGTGACAGTAGTATGCATGATAGCTTGCTTATCAATTGTTCGCTCCAAATTATTTGATCTGTAAGAATGGTTACATTAGTGTAGAATATATCCAATGCCAATGTTTTTTAGCTCTGCATTGTTCTTGTAAGTACATGTTATCCTTTATCAGTGTACTTATAATGACAGGTAGTTGTTCATGTACCATCACTCTGCAGCTTATTTTCCTTTGCCGTCCATTTTCTACACATCAGATCTATATTTACTCTTACCATAAGGTTGGTACTGAAGAAGTTTAGTTGTGCATTGCTCTTGGCTGTACCTTTTGCCTGTATCGCTGCACTTACATTTATAGCTACTTGGTTATGTAGCATCACTCTTCATCTTATCTTAAATATTCTCCATTTTTCCATATATTATCACATCTATATTTACTCTTAACAAAATGTAGAATAAAGGCAATGCTTTTGAAGAAGATTCTGTGGTAAACTTCTTGAATTGACCCCCCATCAGCATGGACAAGGCCTTTATAGAGCCTGTCTTCACCAATAATGTAAGTTTGTCCATCTCAAGCCTTCAAACTTTGTTGTATATATTTGGTTAGGCATGACTGCAGCAGCTGTTTATTTTTGGTGTTTGCATCAAATTGCTTGTTTAAAGTTTATTATATGTAGTTCATAAACAAAAGTTCGTCCTTTCTCAATTTAAGTTTTCAGTTGTACAACCAAGTTCCTTCTTCATACCATGTAAATTAAACTATACAGAGCAAGTGATCTTCTTTTACACTGCATGTATGCTTCTGTTCTTCATCTGTAATCCAGTGGTGTGGTGAACCTACCCACTACAGCACAATGTCATATTCTGCAATGTCTTAACTATGAAAAATGGCATATCATTCTACTATTATTTAAACTGTCTCTTTATTTGCCAATCTGAAATGGTATAAATTGACAGCACACTAACCATTGATACTTATGAATTCTTGATCTGTAATCCAGTGGTGTCGTGAAGCTGCCAACTCCTTCACAATGTCATTTCCTGCCATGTCTTGACCTGAACAATACCATATTGTGTTAATGCAAATTTAAACTGTGTCACTTTATTCGTCAGTAAGAAATATGATGAATTGTCGGCACTGATACTTTTATATGCAAAACCTGTCATCTGTCTGCTTGTTTATCTTTCAGAGTGAGGAAGATATAAGTGTTGAACAAGCGCAGTCTCATCATCTTGCTCAGCTGCTTGCGCTGCAGCTCCCCAGCAGGGCTAACCTTTCTTAAACTCTATTGAAGTGCTGTCGGTTTTGTATATTATTTTGTCGGTGTGTTTATTTGCACTGTTGGCGATCTTTGATGCCCAGTGTATGTAATCTGTTGTCTGCTTGTGCTTTATTATCATAGTGGCGAACTTTGATGCCCAGTGGATGTAATATGCCATAATTTATTTATTGTATAGTATAGGTTTTTTTCTTATTCACGATGCTGCAGTTATTTTACTGTATATATATCCTGTCCTCGCAGTAAATCGGCCAAACCGTAAAATTACGGTACATAATCGGGGCGTCATGCAATAACGATGTAGGTTGGGCTTGAAACGTGCCGATCAGCTCAAGGGTCGGCAGCAACCCGAAATGAACCTCGGCCCATGATTGTGCGAATCAAATCACAGGCTTTTAATAGGCCGAAAAATTGTCTCGGTCCTTGTTTGGCCCAATCAAATATCGGCTGCGAGCAGGCCGGATGCAAACCGGGCCGTAGTTAGGCCCAACTATATGACGGGCTTTTAACAGGCTGAAATTAATGTAGGGACGAAATGTTAAACGGGCCCTTAACAGGCCAAAACTAATATCAGGCCAAATTACTAAGTGGGCCTTTAGCAAGTGGGCCCAAAAGCATAGTGTCCAGTTGACGGGCCGAATCTGATATGGGCCATAATTAGGCCCAAAACCACTTAAAGGGACGGACCTGATCTGGGCCGTAATTTGGCCCAGAACGTGGTAGGCTTTTAACGGGTCGGATCTCATAAGGGCCACTATTAGGCCCGGAGCGTGGCAGGCCATTAATAGAACGGATCAAATATGGGTCGGCATTTGGCCCAAAACATGGCAGCCAGTTAACGGGCCGGCCTACTAGGGTCCTCAAAATCTTATGGGCCTACAGCTGGGCCGGCCCATTAATGTCGGCGAAATCTCGTGGGCCTTTAGCTGGGCCGGCCCATTATGATCCGCAAGAATTTTGTGGGCCTTTACCTGGGCCGGCCTATTATGGCACACAAAAATCTTGTGGGCCTTTACCTGGGCCAGCCCATTATGGCCCGCGAAATCTTGTGGGCCTTTAGCTGGGCCAGCCCATTATGGTCCACAAAATCTCATGGGCCTTTAGCTGGGCCAGCCCATTATGGTCCGCAAAATCTTGTGGGCTTTTAGTTGGGCCGGCCCATTTAAACTTGTTGGGATGTGCCACGTGTCGATGTATCATAGGTGCCTTCTGTCCAGTGAGTGGATGACATCTGTCCCGACGATGAGCCGACACGTATTTCCTCTAGCCAATGATGATTTTACACGTGGAAAATCCCCATTGGTTGGGGCTGTTAATGGGTTATCGGATCCAAAACCCGACCCGATAGCTTAACGGCGTTCCGTTACGGTGGATGCCATGTGTCGGTCACCCTTGACGACAGCACTTCTGTGACGCGCGATTTATCGTCATGGAAGTGGACACGTCCATGATGATAATTTTGGTAATGTCATGGAACACTTCTATGACAGCACAGGTATGACTATCTTGATTCTGTCATAAATTTGTCATGGATGTACATGCATGACAAAAAAAGCGACCTACTATGACAAACGCGTATCATCACGGAAGTGTATTTTTTTGTAGTGAATGGTGCACTAAACTATCAAGTAGTCATCATAGCGAGCTCGCCAAACGTTCATAATGTCTGCATCTGCTCCTGCAATCGGTCTGTCACCTAGCGGTGCATCAAGGACATAATTCTTCTATGTAGCAATGAGGATAATCCTCAGATCACGGATCCAATTCGCATCATTGCTACTAACATCTTTCAACTTAGTTTTTCTCTAGGAACATATCAAAATAAACGAGGAGCTACATCGCGAGCTATTGATCTACAACATAGTTATGCAAATACTACCAGTACTAAGTTCATGATAAATTAAAGTTCAATTAATCATATTACTTAAGAACTCCCACTTAGATAGACATCCCTCTAGTCATCTAAATGATCACATGATCCAAATCAACTAAACCATGTCCGATCATCACGTGAGATGGAGTAGTTTTCAATGGTGAACATCATTATGTTGATCATATCTACTATATGATTCACGCTCGACCTTTCGGTCTCCAGTGTTCCGAGGCCATATCTGCATATCCTTAGCTCGTCAAGATTAACCTAAGTATTCTGCGTGTGCAAAACTGGCTTGCACCCGGTGTAGATGAACGTAGAGCTTATCACACCCGATCATCACGTGGTGTCTCGGCACGACGAACTTTGGCAATGGTGCATACTCAGGGAGAACACTTTTATCTTGAAAATTGTGAGAGATCATCTTATAATGCTACTGTCAATCAAAGAAAATAAGATGCATAAAGAATAAACATCACATGCAATCAATATAAGTGATATGATATGGCCATCATCATCTTGTGCTTGTGATCTCCATCTCCAAAGCACCATCATGATCACCATCATCACCGGCGCGACACCTTGATCTCCATCGTAGCATCGTTGTCGTCTCGCCAACTATTGCTTCGACGACTATCGCTACCGCTTAGTGATAAAGTAAAGCAATTACATGGCGATTGCATTGCACACAATAAAGCGACAACCATATGGCTCCTGCCAGTTGCCGATAACTCGGTTACAAAACATGATCATCTCATACAACAAAATAGAGCATCATGTCTTGACCATATCACATCACAACATACCCTGCAAAAACAAGTTAGACGTCCTCTACTTTGTTGTTGCAAGTTTTACGTGGCTGCTAAGGGTTGAGCAAGAACTGTTCTTACCTACGCATAAAAACCACAACGATAGTTTGTCAAGTTACTGATGTTTTAACCTTCGCAAGGACCGGGCGTAGCCAGACTTGGTTCAACTAAAGTTGGAGAAACTGACACCCGCCGGCCACCTGTGTGCAAAGCACGTCGGTAGAACCAGTCTCGCATAAGCGTATGCGTAATGTCGGTCCGGGCCAGTTCATCCAACAATACCGCTGAACCAAAGTATGACATGCTGGTAAGCAGTATGACTTGTATCGCCCACAACTCACTTGTGTTCTACTCGGGAATATAACATTATGCATAAAACCTGGCTCAGATGCCACTGTTGGGAATGTAGTAATTTCAAAAAAATTCCTACACACACGCAAGATCACGGTGATGCATAGCAACAAGACGGGAGAGTATGTCTACGTACCCTCGTAGACCGAAAGCGGAAGCGTTTATCAACGCGGTTGATGTAGTCGTACACCTTCACGATCCGTCCCGATCAAGTACCGAACGTACGGCACCTCCGCGTTCAGCACACGTTCAGCTCAATGACGTCCTCTCCTTCTTGATCCAGCAAGAGGGGCGAAGTAGTAGATGAGTTCCGGCAGCATGACGGTGTGGTGACGGTGTTGGTGAAGAACAATCTCCGCAGGGCTTCGCCTAAGCAGTACGAAAACTATGACGGAGGATAAACTAGAGGGGACGGGGTAGCCGGCACATGGCTTGGTGTTTCTTGATGTGTCTTGGGTGCTAGCCCTACCCCTCTATTTATATGTTGAGCCTTGGGGTCAAAACTTGGAGTAAAAGCCTCGACAAAGTTAGTTTCACCCGAAAGGCAAGAGTCCTTCTCAGACTCCAGGGCCAGACGCCAGGGTTCCCGGTGTCTGGACCCACACGCTAGGGACCCTTGCGTCTGGCCCCTGGACTCCGCAAAACTTCCTTTTGCGCTTTCCAAAAACCCTGTGGGCTTTCCCCTTTGGCCCAAATAAAGTGTTCTCATACCCAAACATTTCGGGAAACATCCGGAACCCCTTCCGGTGAATTCCGAAACCCTTCCGGAGACCAAACACTATTATCCCATATATCAAATTTTATATCCGGACCATTCCAGAGTTCCTCGTCATGTCCGTGATCTTATCCAGAACTCCGAACAACATTCGGTTACCAACATACATAACTCATAAATACTATATCGTCAACGAACGTTAAGCGTGCGGACCCTACAGGTTCGAGAACTATGTAGACATGACCGAGACACTTCTCTGGTCAATAACCAATAGCGGAACCTGGATGCTCATATTGGCTCCTACATATTCTATGAAGATCTTTATCGGTCGAACTGCATAACAACACACGTTGTTCCCTTTGACATCGTTATGTTACTTGCTCGAGATTCGATCGTCGGTAACTCAATACCTAGTTCAATATCGTTATCGGCAAGTGTCTTTACTCGTTCCATAATACATTATCCCACAACTAACTCATTAGTTACAATGCTTGCAAGGCTTATAGTGATGTGTATTACCGAGTGGGCCCGGAGATACCTCTTCGATGATCGGAGTGACAAATCCTAATCTCGAAATACGCCAACTCAACAAGTACCTTCGGAGACACCTGTAGAGCACCTTTATAATCACCCAGTTACATTGTGACGTTTGGTAGCACACAAAGTGTTCCTCCGGTAAACGGGAGTTGCATAATCTCATAGTCATAGGAACATGTATAAGTCATGAAGAAAGCAATAGCAACATACTAAACGATCAAGTGCTAAGCTAACGGAATGGGTCAAGTCAATCACATCATTCTCCTAATGATGTGATCCCGTTAATAAAATGATAACTCATGTCTATGGCTAGGAAACATAACCATCTTTGATCAACGAGCTAGTCAAGTAGAGGCATACTAGTGACACTTTGTCTGTCTATGTATTCACACATGTATTATGTTTCCGGTTAATACAATTCTAGAATGAATAATAAACATTTATCATGAAATAAGGAAATAAATAATAAATTTATTATTGCCTCTAGGGCATATTTCCTTCAGTCGGTAGGACCAGTCTCGCGTAAGCGTACGCGTAATGTCGGTCTGGGCCGCTTCATCCAACAATACCGCCGAATCAAGAATCAACTAGTGACGGCAAGCAATATGTATATACCCACGCCCACAACTCCTTTGTGTTCTACTCGTGCATATAACATCTACGCATAGACCTGGCTCGGATGCCACTGTTGGGGAACGCAGTAATTTCAAAAAAAATCCTACGCACACGCAAGATCTAACATGGTGATGCATAGCAATGAGAGGGGAAGATTATTGTCCACATACCCTCGTAGACCATAAGCAGAAGCGTTATGACAATGCGGTTGATGTAGTCGTATGTCTTCACGATCCGGCCGATCCTAGTACCGAAAGTACGACACCTCCGTGATCTGCACACGTTTGGCTCGGTGACGTCCCATGAACTCTCGATCCAGCTGAGTGTCGAGGGAGAGCTTCGTCAGCACAATGGCATGATGACGGTGATGATGAAGCTATCGTCGCAGGGCTTCGCCTAAGCACTACAATGATATGACCGAGGTGGACTATGGTGGAGGGGGGCACCGCACACGGCTAAGGGATCAATGATCAACTTGTGTGTCCTAGGGTGCCCCCCTGCCCTCGTATATAAAGGAGCAAGGGGGAGGCCGGCCGGCCATTAGGGCACGCCAGGAGAGGAGGAGTCCTCCTCCTAGCAGGAGTAGGACTCCCCTTTCCAAGTCCTACTAGGAGGAGGAAGGGGGAAGGAAGGAGAGGGAGAGAAGAGAAGGAAAGGAGGGCGCCGCCCCCCTTCCCTAGACCAATTCATACTAGAGGGGAGGGGGCGCGCGGCCCTGCCTTGGTCGGCCCTCTCTCTCTCTCCACTAAGGCCCATGTGGCCCATTAGTTCCCCTCGGGGGGTCCGATAACCCCCGGCACTCCGATAATTATCAGGTGACCCCCAGAACTCATCCGGTGTCCGCATATAGTCATCCAATATATCAATCTTTATGTATCGACCATTCCGAGACTCCTCGTCATGTCCGTGATCATATCCTGGACTCCGAACTATCTTCGGTTCATCAAAACACATAAACTCATACTACCGATCGTCACCGAAGGTTAAGCGTGCGGACCCTACGGGTTCGAGAACTATGTAGACATGACCAAGACATGTCTCCGGTCAATAACCAATAGCGGAACCTGGATGTTCATATTGGCTCCCACATATTCTACGAAGATCTTTATCAGTCAAACCGCATAACGATATACGGTGTTCCCTTTGTCATCGGTATGTTATTTGCCCGAGCTTCCATCGTCGGTATCTCAATACCTAGTTCAATCTCGTTACCGGCAAGTCTCTTTACTCGTTCCGTAATGCATCATCCCGTAACTAACTCATTAGTCACATTGCTTGCAAGGCTTATAGTGATGTGCATTACCGAGAGGGCCCAGAGATACCTCTCCGATACTCTGAGTGACAAATCCTAATCTCGATCTATGTCAACTCAACAAACACCATCGGAGACACCTATAGAGCAAATTTATAGTCACCCAGTTACGTTGTGACGTTTGGTAGCACACAAAGTGTTCCTCCAGTATTCAGGAGTTGCATGATCTCATAGTCATAGGAACATGTATAAGTTATGGAGAAAGCAATAGCAACAAACTAAACGATCATCGTGCTAAGCTAACAGATGGGTCAAGCCAATCACATCATTCTCTAATGATGTGATCACGTTAATCAAATGACAACTCATGTCTATGGTTAGGAAACATAACCATCATTGATTCAACGAGCTAGTCAAGTGGAGGCATACTAGTGACACTCTGTTTGTCTATGTATTCACACATGTACTAAGTTTCCGGTTAATACAATTCTAGAATGAATAATAAACATTTATCATGATATAAGGAAATATAAATAACAACTTTATTATTGCCTCTAGGGAATATTTCCTTCAATAATAACCACTCGCAACCCAACGTGTTAAAAGGGTTGTCAATCCCTTTCGGGTAACACCGCCAGTAATGGCATGAGAGTTGTAAATATTGATAGATCGAATGCCAAATAAAATAAATTGCAGCAAGGTATTTTTGGGATTTTTGGTTTAATAGATCTAAAAATAAAAGCAAATAAAAATAGATCTCGAAGGCAAATAATATGAGAAAGAGACCCGGGGGCCGTAGGTTTCACTTGTGGCTTCTCTCGAGAAAAATAGCTAAGCGGTGGGTGAACAAATTACTGTTGGGCAATTGATAAAACCTCAAAGAATTATGGCGATATCCAGGCAATGATCATTACATATGCATCACATCCAAGATTAGTAGACCGACTCCTGCCTGCATCTACTACTATTACTCCACACATCGACCGCTATCCAGCATGCATCTGGTGTATCAAGTTCATGGAAAAATGGAGTAATGCAATAAGAACGATGACATGATGTAGACGAGATCCGTTTATCTATGGCGGTAGATATAGATCCCATCTTTTTATCCTTAGTAGCAACGATACATACGTGTAGGTTCCCTTTCTGCCACTGGGATCAAGCACCGTAAGATGGAACCCACTACCGGGCACCTCTTCCCATTGCAAGATAAATAGATCAAGTTGGCCAAACAAAACCCAAATATCGGAGAAGAAATACGAGGCTATAAGAGATCATGCATAAAAGAGATCAAAGAAACTCAAATACTTTCATGGATATAAAAAGATAGATATAATCATAAACTCAAAGTTCATCGATCCCAACAAACACACCGCAAAAGAGTAACATCATATGGATCTCCAAGAGACCATTGTATTGAGAATCAAGAGAGAGAGATGAAGCCATCTAGATACTAACTACGCACCCGAAGGTCTACAAAGAACTACTCACACATAATCGAAGAGGCACCAATGGAAGTGGTGAACCCCTCCGTGATGGTGTCTAGATTGGATCTGGTGGTTCTGAACTTTGCGGCGACTGGATGAATATTTTGTTGACTCGCCTAGGGTTTTGGGAATATTGGGGTATTTATAGAGCAAAGAGGCGGTCCGGGGGGCACCTGAGGTGGACACAACCCACCAGGGCGTGCCTGGGCCTCCTGGCGCGCCCTGGTGGGTTGTCCTCTCCTCGGGACTCCCCCCAGGTGCAACTAGGGCCCAATGTCTTCCTTCTGGTCCATAAAAAATCTCCGTAAAGTTTCGTGGCATTTGGACTCCGTTTGATATTTGATTTTCTGCCATGTAAAAAAACATGGAAAAATAGCACTTGGCGCTTGGCACTATGTTAATAGGTTAGTACCAAAAATGATATAAAATGACTATAAGATGATTATAAAACATCCAAGATTGATAATAAAACAACATGGAACAATCAAAAATTATAGATACGTTGGAGACGTATTACGCCCCCTTCCCTAGTCCAATTCGGCCTCCTCCCTTGTGGGGGGCGCACCAGCCCCTTGTGGGCTGGTTAGCCTCCCTCCTATGGCCCATATCTTTCCCCGGGGGGTTCCGGTAACCCCTCCAGTACTCCGGTATGTACCTGATACACTCCGGAACCCTTTCGGTGTCCGACTACTACCTTCCAATATATCAATATTTACCTCTCAACCATTTCGAGACTCCTCGTCATGTCCGTGAACTCATTCGGGACTCCGAACAAACTTTGGTCACCAAAACACATAACTCATAAATACAAATGGTCATCGAATGTTAAGTGTGCGGACCCTAAGAGTTCGAGAACTATGTAGACATGACTGAGACACCTCTCTGGTCAATAACCAATAGCGAAACCTGGATGCTCATATTGGTTCCTACATATTCTACGAATATCTTTATCGGTCAAACCGTTATGATAGCATACATTATTCCCTTTGTCATCTGTATGTTACTTGCCTGAGATTCGATTGTAGGTATCTCCATACCTAGTTCAATCTCATTACTAGCAAGTCTCTTTACTCATTCCATAATGCAACATCCCGCAACTAACTCATTAGTCACATTGCTTGCAAGGCTTATTATGATGTGCATTACCGAGAGGGCCCAGAGATACCTCTCTGATACTCAGCGTGGCAAATCCTAATCTCGATCTATGCCAACCCAACAAACACCTTCGGAGATACCTGTAGAGCATCTTTATAATCACCTAGTTACATTGTTATGTTTGATAGCACACAAGGTGTTCCTTCGGTATTCGGGAGTTGCATAATCTCATAGTCAAAGGAATATGTATAAGTCATGAAGAAAGCAATAGCAATAAAACTTAACGATCATTATGCTAAGCTAACGGATGGGTCTTGTCCATCACATCATTCTCCTAATGATGTGATCCCGTTCATCAAATGACGACACATGTCTATGGTTAGGAAACTTAACCATCTTTGATTAACGAGCTAGTCTAGTAGAGGCTTACTAGGGACACTGTGTTTTGTCTATGTATCCACACATGTATCAAGTTTCCGGTTAATACAATTCTAGCATGAATAATAAACATTTATCATGATATAAGGAAATATAAATAACAACTTTATTATTGCCTTTAGGGCATATTTCCTTCAGTCTCCCACTTGCACTAGAGTCAATAATCTAGTTCACATCGCCGTGTGATTTAACACCAATAGTTCACATCACCATGTGACCAACACCCAAAGGGTTTACTAGAGTCAATAATCTAGTTCACATCGCCATGTGATTAACACCCAGAGAGTACTAAGGTGTGATCATGTTTTGCTTGTGAGAGAAGTTTAGTCAACGGGTCTACCACATTCAGATCCATATGTATTTTGGAAATTTCTATGTCTACAATGCTCTGCACGGAGCTACTCTAGCTAATTGCTCCCACTATTAATATATATCCAGATTGAGACTCGGAGTAATCTAGATCAGAGGTAAAACTTGCATCGACGTAACTCTTTACGAAGAACTCTTTATCACCTCCATAACCAAGAAATATTTCCTTGGTCCTCTAAGGATAATTTTGACAGTTGTCCAGTGATCCACTCCTGGATCAATATCGTACCCCCTTGCCAAACTCATGGCAAGGTACACAATAGGTTTGGTACACAGCATAGCATACTTTATAGAACATATGGCTGAGGCATATGGAATGACTTTCATTCTATTTCTATTTTCTGTCGTGGTCGTGTTTTGAGTCTTACTCAACTTTACACCTTGCAATACACGCAAGAACTCCTTCTTTGACTGTTCCATTTTGAACAACTTCAAAATCTTGTCAAGGTATGTACTCATTGAAAAATCTTATCAAGCGTCTTGATCTATCTCTATAGATCTTCATGCCCAATATGTAAGCAGCTTCACCGAGGTCTTTCTTTGAAAAACTCCTTTCAAACACTCATTTATGCTTTTTCCAAAAAAATACATCATTTCCAATCAACAATATGTCATTCACATATACTTATCAGAAAGGATGTAGTGCTCCCACTCACTTTCTTGTAAATGCAGGCTTCACCGCAAGTCTGTATAAACTATATGCTTTGATCAACTCATCAAAGCGTATATTCCAACTCCAGGAAGCTTGCACCAGTCCGTAGATGGATCGCTGGAGCTTGCACATTTTGTTAGCACCTTTAGTATTGACAAAACCTTCTGGTTGTAGCATATACAAATCTTTTTTAATAAATCCATTAAGGAAAGTAGTTTTGACATCCATTTGTCAGATTTCATAAAATGTCACAATTGCTAACATGATTCGGACAGACTTTAAGCATCGCTACGAGTGAGAAAATCTCATAGTAATCAACACCTTGAACTTGTCAAAAACCCTTTTCGACAAGTCGAGCTTTGTACATAGTAACACTACTATCAGCGTTCGTCTTCCTCTTGAAGATCCATTTATTCTCAATGTCTTGCTGATCATCGGGCAAGTCCACCAAAGTCCACACTTTGTTCTCGTACATGGACTCTATCTCAGATTTCATGGCCTCAAGCCATCTGTCGGAATCTGGGCTCATCGTCGCTTCCTCATAGTTCGTAGGTTTGTCATGGTCTAGTAAAATGACTTCCAAAACAGGATTACCGTACCACTTTGAAATTCTTTGAACTTTTCAAAATGATTCAGACTTGCGTTTTAATAAATAGATATATGAAAGCACAAGTGCTCCCTGGGTGGTTTTGGTAATTAATGTCAACATATCTCTTGTTGGACTAACACTTTTACCTAGTATGTTTCAGATAAGTTCAACAATGGAGTGGCATGGACTAGAGGATGTGGAACCCCTTCAAGATGCTAAGGAGAAAGGATTGGCTCAAGCTTCAAGATCAAGACTCTACATTTTCTATTTTAGTGATCCAAAATCACATTGAGTCTATAGGAAAAGCCAATACTATCAAGAGGGGATGAGGTGTTTCTTAATGACTTGCTTGCTCAAAGTGCTTAGTGATATGCTCCAAAACCCTCAACTACCTTCCCACATCCACATATGACCTAAACCAAAAGTCAAACTTGGCCCCATCGATTCTATCTATCCGGCGCCACCGAGTTTCAGATGTCATAGCCACTGCCACAAACCCTAGCAAATCGGTTTCACCGATAGGGATCTCGGTCTCATCAAGATGGGATTGTAATCTCTCTGTGTATGTCCATTACCAAAATTGGTCTCACCGAGTTTGAGAAATCGGTACTACCGAGATTACAATGCAAACCCTCTGGTTAGATTATTACCAAAATCGGTCCCACCGAGTTTGTGTAATCGGTCTCACCGAGTTTGCCTGACCAACTCTCTGGTTAGCTTATTACCAAAATCGGTCCCACCGAGTTTGTGTAATCGGTCACACCGAGATTACGTTATGCCCTAATCCTAACCATATTGTTCCTACCGAGTTGCATCTCAGTCCCACCGAAAATCCTAACGGTCACTAGGTTTGCTGAATCGGTCCAACCGAGTTTAACCATTCGGTCCCACCGAGTTTGGCAAATTGTGTGTAACGGTTAGATTTTGTGTGGAGGCTATATATACCCCTCCACCCACTCTTCATTCACGGAGAAAGCCATCAGAACATACCTACACTTCCAATACACATTTTTTGAGAGAGAACCACCTACACTTGTGTTGAGGTCAAGATATTTAGCCTTCCCCAAGTTGCTTTCCACTCAAATCTTCTTTCCACCAAATCCAAATCCTGTGAGAGAGAGTTGAGTGTTGGGGAGACTATCATTTGAAGCACAAGAGCAAGGAGTTCACCATCAACACACCATTTGTTACTTCTTGGAGAGTGGTGTCTCCTAGATTGGCTAGGTATCACTTGGGAGCCTCCAACAAGATTGTGGACTTGAACCAAGGAGTTTGTAAGGGCAAGGAGATCGCCTACCTCATGAAGATCTACCGCTAGTGAGGCAAGTCCTTCATGGGCGACGGTCGTGATGGAATAGACAAGGTTGCTTCTTCGTAGAACCTTCATGGGTGGAGCCCTCCGTGGACTCGTGCAACCATTATCCTCCGTGGGTTGAAGTCTCCATCAACGTGGATGTACGATAGCACCACCTATCGGAACCACGACAAAAACATTCTTGTAAGTTGCATGCTTTACTTTCCGCTGCTCATATACTCATTGCATGCTTGCTTGATATATATTGTGTTTGTTAAACTTGTGCTTAAACTCCACTTAAACTTAAGAATATTAAAAACTGCAACTTTTGGCACTTAGTGTCTAATCACCCCCCTCTAGACACCTCTTCTCGATCCTTTCAATTGGTATCAGAGCTTTGGTCTCCATTGCCTTGGTTTAAACACCATTGGAGGAAGATGGATGTGTCTACTTTGGGGAGTCTTAGACATAGAGTGCCTATTCTTGATGGAGAGTATTTTCATGAGTGGAAAAATGAAATGCTTGAGATTTTCAATGAATATCATTTGAACAAGTACATTACTAGCCCTTATGCACCTCATGTTGATCCTTTGCACCCTACCCTAGATGAAGATATTGACATGATTCGCAATCTTAGAAGTGTTGAGCTCATCATTAGAGGCTTGCCTAGAAACTTGATTAGATGTTTGCCTACTCTCAAGTGTGCCTACACCATATGGAAATTTCTTGAGGAACTCTTTCCTAATTACTCCTTGAAAGATCTAGATGAAATCCTCCATAAGAAGTCTATTGCTTTGATTAAGATGAGTTCCAATGATCCCAAATTTGGTGACTGCTTATTTGAGCTTACTAATCTTACGAGTGCCAAAGGAGATGTTGGAATCATTAGCAATATCATTTCCAGAGCTATTAGAATTCATGAAGATAACTATAGAAATGATCATTTATCTAATGAATTGCCCTCTCTAGGAATTGATCAATCACAAGATGATGTTGAACATGAATACTCGGATGATGATGATGATGATAGTGACTATGATCTCGATGATGCGATGAGACACTTTGGTCTTATGGCAAATCTTCATGGCTACATGGCTGGAGGAAAGGAATGGGTCCTTGATAGTGGATGTACTGATCATATGACCGGAGATAAAGACATGTTCCGTGAGCTTGCTGAAAATGACGACCCTCGAAAGTATGTCACTTTCGGTGATAATTCAAAGGGTAAGGTGGTTGGCCTTGGTAAGGTGGTCATCTCACATGATAGCTCCATACAAAATGTCATGCTCGTTGAATCCCTTGGATACAATTTACTTTTAGTTTCTAGACTTGCAGATTTTGGTTTCAATGTCTTATTCACTGAAGTAGATTGCCAAGTGTTTCGTAGAGATAATCATAAAATGGTCTTTACCGGTATACATAGAGGAGATCTTTACATTGTTGATTTCACTAAAAAGGCTCAACCTAAAACTTGCTTAATTGCTAAATCTTCTAAAGGCTGGTTGTGGCATAGAAGACTAGGTCATGTTGGTATGCAAAATCTTGATAAGCTTATTAAAGGTGATCATATCCTTGGAATAAAAGATGTCATATTTGACAAGGATAGACTTTGTAGTGCTTGTCAAGCAGGGAAACAAGTTGGAGGAAGTCACCGCGCGAAGAACATCATGACCACAAGAAGACCACTCGAGCTACTTCACATGGATCTCTTTGGTCCAAATGCCTACAAGAGTCTCGGTGGTAACTCATTTGGTCTAGTCATAGTTGATGATTTTTCAAGATTTACGTGGGTGTTCTTTCTTGATGACAAATCGCAGGTCCAAAAGATCTTCAAAAACTTCGCTAGGAAGGCCCAAAATCAGTTTGACATGAAGATCAAGAAGGTTCGGAGCAACAACGGAACGGAGTTCAAGAACGCAAATGTGGACACCTTTCTTGATGAAGAAGGGATTTCACACGAGTTCTCGACTACGTACACATCTCAACAAAATGGAGTTGTTGAAAGGAAGAACCGGACTCTTATCGAGATGGCAAGAACGATGCTTGATGAGTACAAAACGCCAAAGCACTTTTGGGCGAAAGCGGTTGAGACAGCTTGTCATGCAACAAATCGCTTGTATCTTCACAAGCTACTCGGCAAGACGGCATACGAGCTCCTCACCGGTAACAAACCCCAAGTTGGATACTTTCGAGTATTCGGCTCAAAGTGCTACATTCTTGATAAGCATCGTCGTTCTAAATTTGCATCTATATCTCATGAAGGTTTCCTACTTGGTTATGGCTCAAACTCTCACACTTACCGTGTCTACAACAATTTCACCCGAAAGGTTGAAGAGACGGTAGATGTGAAGTTTGATGAATCTAACGGCTCGCAAGTAGAGCAATTGCCAATTGATGTAGGAGACAAAGACCCTTCGGAAGCAATTCAAGACTTGTCCATTGGCAAGATTCGTCCAACGGAAGTGAAGAAGAGTACCTCGTCCGTCCAAGTGGAAGCTTCTACCTCACGACAAGGTTAACTAAGAGTTGATACGGAAGCATCCACAAGTGGGACATGCCAAGATGAGGAAAACGAGGAAGCGCACCAAGATGAACATCAACAACCTCCTTCTCCACCATGACAAGAGAACGACAACGTCAACAATGAAGAAGGCCAAGAAGAAGCACAAGATGAAGAGGATGTTCCACCCCGACCCAAGCAAAAGCTTTCACGAGTTCGAGCAAGAATTGCTAAGGATCATCCCGTTGAGCAAATCTACAATGATATCCAAACCGGGAGAATCACTCGCTCTAAAACTCGTTTAGCTAACTTTTGTGAACATTACTCATTCATCTCTAGCATTGAACCTATGAAGGTTGAAGAAGCATTGGAGGATCCGGACTGGATAAACGTTATGCATGAAGAGCTACACAACTTTGAGAGAAATCAAGTGTGGACATTGGTCGAGAAGCCCGACAATAACCACAACATCATTGGTACCAAATGGGTGTTTTGCAACAAGCAAGATGAAGATGGACAAGTGGTTCGCAACAAAGCACGTCTCGTCGCCCAAGGCTACACACAAGTTGAAGGTATGGACTATGGTGAGACATATGCTCCCGTTGCTAGACTTGAGTCCATTCGCATCTTACTTGCTTATGCTAATCACCATGATATCACCTTGTACCAAATGGACATTAAAAGTGCTTTTCTAAATGGCAAAATTGAGGAGGAAGTTTATGTTATGCAACCTCCCGGCTTCGTCAATCCTAAGAAACCTAATCATGTTTACAAACTTCACAAAGCCCTTTATGGTATTAAACAAGCTCCTAGAGCATGCTATAAATGCTTGACCAAGTACCTTATTGAAAAAGGCTTTGAAATTGGTAAAATTGATTCTACTCTTTTTACTAAAAGGGTTAATGGAGAACTATTTGTGTGCCAAATTTATGTTGATGATATCATATTTGGTTCATGTAAGTGCATCTAGTGCCACCCCTAGTTGGTTTTGGAGTATTGACGACAAACCTAGTTGAGGGACTAATGTGTTTGTGAGAATTGCAGGATAACACAGGTAGAAGTCCCTCATCGATTCGGTTTTACTGCCAGAGATGACCCCTAAAAATGTATGAAGACATTGAAGTCAAAGGTGGTATATGAAGATATTCACATTGAAGACTATGACAAAAGAAGACATGTTATGAAGCCTATGGAGCTCGAAGACTTAGATCTTTCGTAGTTCTTTTCCTTTGTGTTGAGTCATAGGAACCACCGTACTGTTAAGTGGGGTCCAGGAGAACCAGTTAGAATGACTGAAGTGATGCCTAAACCAAAAACCTATGTCTTCGAGTGAAGACAATGAGAGCGAATCTTGTCCAGAGCCGGACAAGTCAGCTTTGCTTGTAGCCCAAGTAAAAGTTGCCATGAGAGTTTGAAATCTGACCGTTGAGACATGTGTCAGTTCCTTAGTGACCCAGGGTCATTTCAGACAAATCAGGTCGGGTTGCCAAGTAGCTATAAATAGCCCACCCCCTACAACCATAAACGGTTGGCTGCTCAGATTTTAGTGCACGGCTTTTGTCGTTTGAGAGCAACCCACCTCGAAGCCTTTGAGAGAAAATTCCTAGCGAGGAGAAAAGCCCTAACCACCCAGAGCCAGAGAACATTGGGCATCACTTAAGTCTTCTTGTCTGTGTGATCTGAAGACTTATTACACTTGAGGACTGTGAATCCTCCAGACGGTTAGGCGTCGCGTTTAGAGCATCCAAGAGACATTGTGGATTGCCAGTGAACAAAGTCTGTGAAGGTTTGGGAGTCTACCTTGAAGACTTACCAGAGTGATTGGGCGAGGACTATGTGACCTTATCTCAAGGAGAACACGGTGAGGACTTGGTGTCCTGAGCTGCGTGTTCAGGACTGGGTGTCCGGGACTGTGTGTCCTAAGGTTTAAATACCTAGCCGCTCCAACCAGACGTACAGTTGTCACAGCAACTGGAACTGGTCCAACACATCATTGTCTTCAACGAGTCACTGGTTTCATCTTCACTTCCTCTTTCTTACTGTTACTCATTGTGAAGCCATTGCATGCTTGCTCTATCTTTTGTCTTCACAACATGAATGTATGATCTGTTTGGCTTCATAACTTCTTCCTACCTGATCCTTATTACACTGCAGCTGTTTGTCTTTGTGCTTTCACTCTATTGAATACTTGACCATGGCTTGCCTAGTGTAATCTAACTTCCGCTGCATAGTAATAGGCAAAATCTTCGCTGTTTGTCTTCATAACTCCCACGTTTTGAAGACTTTCATAAAAATCGCCTATTCACCCCCCCCCCTCTAGTCAATATAACGCACTTTCAATTGGTATCAGAGCAAGGTGCTCCCTTGTTCTGTGTGATTCGGTTTAACCACCTGGAGTTTTAGCTATGTCGACTGCAGGGATAATCAAAGTCTCTGCTGCGTGCCCCGTCTTCGATGGAACTGAATATCCCTACTGGAAGAATAAGATGCGCATGCATCTTGAAGCCATTGACGTCGACCTATGGTATGTCGTCAAGAATGGCGTTCCCAAGGCTGGAGAAGGTGTCACTGCTGCTGATGTCAAGAAGTTCACTCAACTGGACTCTACTGCCAAAAATATCATCTGTGGTCATCTGACAAAAGGACAGAATGGCCGTGTGAGTGCCTTGAAGACATCCAAGCTGGTCTGGGACTGGCTCTCCAAGGTCAATGAAGGCATCTCAACCCAGAGAGATCAGAGAATCAGTGTTCTTCGCAACCTCTTCAACCGCTTCAAGCGAAATGACAATGAGAATGTCCAGCACACATTTGACCAGCTCACTGACATCACAAATGAACTTCAAGCCCTCGGCGCCACTGAGATCACCAAACATGAAATCGTCAAGACGCTGCTGAGATCACTTGATAGTTCGTTTGACATCCTAGCCCTGATGATTCAAGAACGTCCTGATTTCAAGACACTCGATCCGTCTGACATACTTGAGAGGCTCAACACACATGAGTTCCGGCTTTCTGAGAAAAGAGATATCTACGGTCCAAACTATGGGCGAACTCGTGCCTTGAAGGCAAAAGTTGTTTCCTCATCTGAAGAAGAATCTGACAGCAGTTCTGATGATCCTGAAGACATTGGAAGGGAACTTGCAATGCTAGTGAAGAAGTTCCAAAAATTCACCAAGAAGAAAGGCTTCAGAAAATCTTCACGATCAAGCTCAAGGAATGATGAAGCTTCTGCTCATGACTACAAGAAGAAAACATGTCACAAGTGCAAGAAAACTGAACACTTCATCTCTGAGTGTCCACAGTGGGACAATGAGAACAGAAGGAAGAAGAAGAGCAAGGAATATGATTCTGACGACAAGAAGAAGAAGAAATACTCAAAGTCTTCTTCCAAGTCTTCCTCAAAGTCTTCATCACACAAGAAGAGCTCATCTGGCAAGGCACGTGCGTTTGTTGGCAAGGAAATTGATTCAGAGGAGGAGTCGCTTCTGAGGAGGCAGAGGTGGAATCTGAGGAGCCAAGTCCATCTTCAACATTGAAGACAATGACTTCATCACCGACACTGATGCAAATGACAAGAACGACTCCACTCCTACCTACTGCTTCATGGCATGCGGTGCCAAGGTAAACACACGCACTACTCGCTATCAAACATCTAGTGACGATGACTCTGACTGTGATTCAAAACCCAGCTACAAAACACTTGCTAAAATTGCAACTGAACAACAGAAAGCTATGGAACATATTCAAAAACTGTTAGACAGAAGCGATGATTTGTTGGGTGCTGAAATGACTCGATCTGAATCCTTAATTGAAGACATAAAAAATCTTCACATTAAGTATCAGGAACTTGAAGATCGTCTTGATACTCTCTCAACAACTCATGAAAAGCTTTCCTATGATTATCTTCAAAGGAAGCAAGAACTTGAGAAATTGAGAGCGGCTCATGAAGATCTTCAAAAGGAAAACGAATCACTTCGCGCCGAACAGATCAGTTCCGCTCAGGAAGGATTTGAACCACCATGTCTTAAATGCATTGAGCGTGATAATGCTACTTCTGTTGCTGAATGTTCCACTGCTACTGCTGTTGCAATATCTTCAACTGTTGATGTGGTAACTAACCCCTCTGCTGAGGATACCACTGCTATTGCTGATGAGAATGCTAGGTTGAAGACATTGCTTGAAACAGGGATGTACAAAAGTCTTAAAGGACATCAGACATTATGTGATGTCCTCAAGAAGCAGATTCTGAACCGAAACCCTAGGAAAGAGGGTGTTGGGTTCGTAAGGAAAATAAATGCAGATGGCTCTTACTGGAAACCTGAGCAGTACCCCAAAACCACATGGGTTGCTGCAAAGGAACCTTCAGCAGATCCATCCAATTTATCTGGCTTCACATGTGCTAACCCCATTATTATTGATGAATCCTTTGATGCAAACTATAAACTGTTTAAGAATCAGAATGGTGAAGTGTTTGCCAGGTACATTGGTACTAACTGCAGGAATGGACCGCCTATGAAGAAGATCTGGGTTCCGAAAAAGTGTCTGGAAAATCTTCCTGTGAATGTCTTCATGACACCTCACTTGAAGAAGACAAACCTCAGACCAAAAGCTTCATACGGTCCAAAGGCTTCATACAAACAGAGGACTCACCTGAGTCACACTAACGCAAATGTTTTGCAGGGAAACCATACTCAGGCATATGAATATGAGAGCGGTTCATCGAACCCTCATGTTCATATGACTAAAAATTATTCTGCTTATTCCTATGAGTATTATTGTCCACCTGCAAGACTGTTTGCTAAGGCTTCAAAGCCAAAATTCTCAGATGCTGCACTTAGACTTATTGCTTCTAAGCCACCCTTGAAGATGTGGGTGGTTAAGAAAGCTTAACTCTCTTTTGCAGGGAAAGGTCTCCAGCAGAAAAACCAAAATCTTCTGACGCTATTGCTGGGGACCTTAAAAATCTTGTAGGGCGCAAGATAAAATGCCCGAATGGCATCATTATGTACTTCGTTCCTGAATCGCATGCTACTCTCCCTATTAGTCCTAATCTGGATCTAAGTTTTCATAACCCACTGGTTCGTCAAATGTTTTTGCTTCACAATTCTCTTCGTGAAGCCTATCCCCCTAACTGCACTGTAGGGTACGACACCAGCGTCTTCAAAGTCTTCAGAATGGATTATTGACAGTGGGTGTACAAATCACATGACTGGCAAAAGAAGCCTTCTTATGGACTCAACCTTACGTCCATCCGACAAGAGCCACATCACATTTGCTGACACTGGTAAAAGTAAGGTATTGGGTCTAGGTAGAGTTGCAATCTCAAAGGATCAACACATGGATAAAGTCATGCTTGTTGAATCCCTTGGCTTCAACTTAATGTCTGTCTCAATGCTTTGCGATTTGAACATGATCGTAATGTTTGGAAAATATCGTTGCCTAGTACTAATGGAATCTGACAAGTCTCTAGTGTTTGAAGGGTATCGAAAAGATGATCTGTACGTGGTAGATTTCTCAGCAGGGCCACAACTTGCAGTATGTCTTCTTGCAAAAGCTTCAGAATGCTGGCTTTGGCATCGGAGGCTTGGGCATGCTGGCATGAGGAACCTCCACACCCTTGCGAAGAAGAAGCATGTCATAGGCATCGAGGGCGTCAAGTTCAAGAAAGATCACTTATGCGGTGCCTGTGAAGCAGGGAAGATGACAAGGGCAAAACATCCTTCGAAGACAATCATGACTACTACTCAACCCTTCGAACTGCTCCACATGGATCTTTTCGGCCCCACTCACTACTCAACTTTTACTACTACTGCTTGCCTCTATGGCTTCGTCATTGTTGATGATTACTCTAGATATACTTGGGTGCACATAATCCTTTACAAGACTGAAGTGCAGGATGTCTTCAGACGCTTCGCCAATCGTGCTATGAACAATTTTGGCGCCAAGATAAAACACATCAGAAGTGACAATGGCACTGAATTCAAGAACACTGGCCTTGATACATATCTTGATACCTTGGGCATCACACATGAATTCTCAGCTCCGTACACGCCACAGCAGAATGGCGTCGTCGAACGCAAGAACAGAACACTCATTGAGATGGCCAGAACAATGCTAGATGAATACAAGACTCCAAGAAAATTCTGGACTGAAGCCATTGACACTGCATGCCATACAATCAATCGTGTTTATCTTCACAAGCTTCTGAACAAGACATCTTATGAACTCCTAACTGGCAAGAAGCCAAATGTCAGTTACTTCAGAGTATTTGGCGCAAGGTGCTGGATCAAGGACCCACACCACACCTCAAAGTTTGCACCAAAAGCACATGAGGGCTTTATGCTTGGATATGGAAAGGATTCGCACTCCTACAGAGTCTTCAATCTCTTTCATTACAAAGTGGTTGAAACAGTGGATGTGCGGTTCGATGAGACAAATGGTTCACAAAGAGAGCAACTGCCAAATGTGCTAGATGAGATTCCAGCTAGTGAATCAATCAAGCTAATGGGAACTGGAGAGATTATACCTTCTGAAGCTCATCCTGAAGAAGAACTTATCATCTCAGCACCTGATCAACATGAAGACAATGCTCAGCCTGAAGACATTCCTCCCAACAACAACACAGATCAGCAAGAGCAAAGTCTTCGCCCTGTACATCCTCGTGTTGCCAATGAAGTGCAGATTGACAGAATAATTGACAGCATCAATGCACCTGGTCCACTCACTCGTTCAAGGGCAACTCAGCTAGCAAATTTCTGTGGGCACTTCGCATTCGTCTCAATATCAGAACCCAAGAAAGTTGAAGAAGCCTTCATGGAACCTGAATGGATTCAAGCTATGCAAGAAGAGCTTCAACAGTTTGAGCTGAATAATGTATGGGAACTGGTTAAGCGTCCTGATCCACGGAAGCACAACATAATAGGCACCAAATGGATATACCGCAACAAACAAGATGAGCATGGTCAAGTTGTCAGAAACAAAGCTCGTCTCGTTGCTCAAGGATATACTCAAGTGGAAGGCATTGACTTCGATGAAACATTTGCTCCTGTGGCTAGGCTTGAAGCCATACGCATTCTGCTGGCCTATGCAAATCATCATAACATACTTCTATATCAAATGGATGTGAAAAGTGCCTTTCTCAATGGCAAGATTGAAGAAGAAGTGTATGTTGCACAACCGCCTGGCTTTGAAAATCCAAAACATCCTGACATGGTATACAAGCTCAACAAGGCACTGTATGGCCTCAAACAAGCCCCTAGGGCCTGGTATGACACACTCAAATATTTCCTGAAGAGCAAAGGCTTCATACCTGGTTCCCTAGGTCCCACTCTTTTCACGAAGACATATGATGGTGAACTGTTTGTGTGCCAAATATATGTGGATGACATTATCTTCGGCTGCACCAATCAGAAGTACAGTGAAGAGTTTGGATATATGATGCAAGAGCAATATCAGATGTCCATGATGGGGGAGCTGAAGTTCTTCCTTGGTCTTCAAATACGACAACAACGCAATGGCATCTTCATATCTCAAGAGAAGTATCTCAAAGATTGCCTGAAGAAGTTCGGTATGCAAGACTGCAAAGGCTTCACAACACCAATGCCAGCCAAACATCATCTGGGTCCTGACGACAATGGTAAAGAGTTCGATCAAAAGGTATACCGCTCCATGATTGGTTCTTTACTTTATCTATGTGCATCTAGGCCAGATATTATGCTTAGTGTTTGCATGTGTGCTCGATTTCAAGCGGCACCAAAGGAGTCGCATCACTTAGCTGTGAAGCGAATTCTTCGATATTTGGCTCACACCCCAACTCTAGGATTATGGTATCCAAAGGGCTCAGAGTTTGATTTGGTTGGATTCTCGGATGCTGATTATGCTGGTGACAAAGTTGATCGCAAGTCTACATCAGGCACATGTCACTTTCTGGGACGATCACTTGTATGTTGGTCTTCAAAGAAGCAGAACTGTGTATCTCTCTCCACTGCTGAATCTGAATACATTGCTGCTGGATCTTGCTGCGCTCAGCTTCTGTGGATGAAGCAAACACTCAAGGATTATGGCATTCATCTGAAGCAAGTACCACTTTACTGCGACAACGAAAGTGCCATCAAGATTGCCAACAACCCAGTTCAGCACTCGAAGACAAAGCACATTGAAATTCGTCATCACTTTCTCAGAGATCATGTTGTGAAGGAAGACATTGATATCATACACGTCAACACTGAAGAACAATTGGTAGATATCTTCACCAAGCCCTTAGATGAGAAGAGATTTTGCAAGTTACGGTGTGAGCTAAATATCCTGGAATCCTCAAATGTCCTGTGATCAGGCACACATCCTAACACTTATGCATATGATGACTTAGATGTGCAACACACGAAGTAAAGTATATCTTCAATCAATGAAGACATACATTCTAAGTGTGAATACATTAATGTGGAATTTGACTTCGGAGCGCCACGATAATTATGCGCCGTGTCTGGGTCTAATACTTCCTATACGGTGGGTAACGCCACCACCAAACGTTCTCTTTGAAGTGTTTCTCTCATGGCGTTACCTTGCAATGTCTTCACATTTGGTCTGGCTTCGAACATGTCTTCATGATTATCTTCACTACGTTGATTGTATAGATATATATATATATATGCTAGTGTTCTGTCCTCTACAGCATTCACTTGTAGCTATGTCTTCGTGTTGAATCTTTTGAACTAAGTGAATGTGATCGGACCCCAAACTTCTCTATGCTTTCTATCTCAAACTCTATCTCTCTAAGTCATATGCATTCTATTGAAACTGTCGAATGTCTTCACTGCGTCCTTGTCAGCAAAAGATATAGAGACAACCATAAAGTCCATTTTCAATGCTCATTCCTCCACATAAAATCCGGAGAAGTAGGAACGACCGCCCGACAATCCAGGCGTGCATGGGATGTGGAACTGCCCCCAAAATACCGCATGATGGCCACGTACTACTCAAATGCGAATCGCCAGGAGCACCTGAGTAATAGCGCAGTGCCGCCCCTGCGCCTATAAATTCACACTTACCGCGGTCATTATCTCCTTCTTCCACCCTCGCACGAACCCTAGCGCCACCGCTATCTCTCGACGACGCCGGCGACGAAGCGCTTCGCTGCCGCAACCTCTCTGACGCCGTCTTCACGCTGATCGCGGACATCGTCCTCTCCGCCGTCGTCGTAGGTGTCTTCCGTCGCCAAGTTAGGGCATGGAGGATTGAACTGCTCGGCATCATCTCCCACTTTGTCTAGCAGTTCCAAGTGTGGTAAATAAAACGTCTTTTTACATCCCCTTTTGATCCCATGGTTCTGTCACTTTCTTCCATAAGAAGTTTATCTTCACACAAGTTAGATCTCTCAATCTGCATCTCATAACATGCCTAGTATATTCACTTGTGCTTCATGAAGTAGTTAGATTCCTCACTTGTACTGATTTGTGGGTTCGTACAAATCTAGAACCAACTTCTTATCTATGAGTGAATATCTTCGCACGATGAGGTCAATGTCTTCTAAACTGATTAATCTTCAAAACCTTCTGAGAATGCATATGACCTCTTCCCCTTCCCTCGCACCTTAATGATGTCACAGGTACATGTCCGTGGGAGAATCCTTCGGTTCTCATAGTCTGCATTCATTTGCAGAATTCCTACAACATCACATAAATTCTCCTGAAGGCAGTTCCTGTTGGTCCAGCAAAAGAAAGCCTTTGAAGCCTTTGAAAGTTTTGAAGCCTTTCAAGTTAAAGTTTATGGCTTCAGAAGCAGCAGCAAGGAAGGGGGGCAGACAGCGACGTGAAGGAACTTCCAAAGATCTGCCTGAAGACCTGGCAGAAATGTATAAAACAGATCCTGAAGAGAATTATGGGCAGCGCAAGACCCGAATCCAATGGATTCGACGCTATTGGGCTGAACAATGGTTCAAATACCGCTTCACAACCCAAGAGTATGCTGAGAAAAGTGCCATCAAAAGACCGTGGGGAGACATCTTATACAAAAACCTTGTACCCAGGTCCAGAGATGAAGCTATTGCCCAAAGCTTCTATCCATGCATGGTTCGTGGGCCACAGCCTGATGATGCACATCCGTCGTCACTACTCTGGTGTCGTGACGACAATCTATTCAAGCGCAACTTCCAGTTTGCCCAACAATCAGCGAAGCAGAACAAGAAGAAGTTGGGGTTAGACTTCAACCCTGGTCCCTCAGCACCAAGGGCAGATGGCACACGCTACGCAGAACCCAATATCATCGGTCCGTATGCCAATCTTGAGGGCCTCATCACCCGCATCTTAGTCCAAGGGACTGCCGTGAATGACCCTCCAGCTGACTCTGAGTCTGATGAAGCTCCTGCTGTACCGAAGCCAAAGCAGTCGAAGAAGCCAAAAGCTTCAAAGCCAGCCCCTTCATCAAAAATCTCAAGGGCGAAGCCATTGGCAACTGCACCTCCTGAAGACAGTGTGCAGTCTGAAGACGTATCCCGCGTCTCCAAGCCCCAGAAGGCCAAGGTGCCTCAGCCACACACCGGCAAAGAGCTCACAGCTGCTGCCATTCTGCGCAGCGAAGCCATTGATCTGTCAAGTGATGAAGATCTTGGAGATGACGCTCTAGAGCAGCTCATCAAGAGCAAAGAAGAAGCTGAAATCTTCAACAATTTGCCTCTCTTTGATGTCGCCATCATCCACAACTTCATCGACGAATGGTTTGCCACACCAAACATCAGCTTCGAAGATCTGCAGCTGCCTGTTGGCCTCAGCGTCGCCTTCCAAGGCGCAATTGCTTCAGAACTTGCCATTGCCCAGCGCATTGTTGAACTGAAGCAGAAAATTGATCATGAAAAGGCTCAGTTCAAGAAGAATATGGCCAAGCTCAGCGTGCAAGAAGTGAAGAGCTTCAAGACCATGTTGCATGAGCTCAAGGAAAATTTTCTGAAGAAGCATGCAGAAGCTCAGGGCTCACGTGAGCGGATGAAGTCTCTGGCTGAAAGATGTGTACAAGCCTACAATGAGGCTGAGAAGCGCAAGGCACTTGGGCGTCCTGGCATCGACCCCAAGATGGCCGCGAAGAAGAAGAAGAAGCCTGCTATGGCTGAACCAGAGGCACCTAGGCAAGAAGTAGTTCCAATTGTCTTCCCAATTGCAACGACTGGCTCGAAGCCAAAGAGCCGGTCAACAACTTCAGAGCTCAAGAAGACAAGAACTGTTGAGGCTGAAGCCAGGAAGAGGAAAAGCTCTGAAGCCTCTCCTACTGCCCCCAGCAAGAAGAAGCGAAAGATCAAGAAATCTCGGGCTGCTCCCACAGAGCCCTTGATAGTTGAACCTATTTCTATGGTTCACCCGAACACAGAACGACAACTGACAGTTCATGAGCCTGCTTCCACAGAGGCTCCTGAAGCTGAAGACATACCAGCAGTCGACCCCATCACTGCTGAAGACATTGGTCATCAGGACAATGTACAAGATGATGCAGCCCTTCCTCAGTATGAACACAGCGAACTCATCAGCATTGGTCGTCCTCTAACGCCAATTGCACAAGATGCGTCATGGGCGGATCGCCCTCAAGAGGAAGAAGACTTTGAGGCCCAGCCCACTCCAACCCCACAGGCGTCGTCTGTGTTCCGCAGGCTTCGCAAGGTCCAAGGCCTCAAGTCTATGCTGAAGACATTCCGGCTGCATCAGCCGCAGAAGACGCACCACAAGAGCCTACTCCTATGCTCCACCAAGAAGCAGTTCTCCAGGAGAACGTGCTTGTGACTGACCCTCCAGCTAGTCAAGCGGAGGCTGAAAATGTTGAGGCTGCCACAACCAACACTGAAGCCAATGTGGAGCCCTCCCCACCAAAAGCTTCAGCAGACAACGAAGCTACTGATCTAGACACTTCTGTTCCTGAGTCTGCTGCAGGTCCTCAATTTGATTACCATGTTGAGCACAAGCCTCATGTCCAGAAGCCAGTCCCAAGGCTGCCAAGGTTCCCAGGTCCTGCATCAGCACCTGGCTCCTTTGACATCAATAGCTTCAAGGCATACAATACATTCTTCAACAGCTCCAAGAACCCCTATTCAAGGGAAAGGATTTCATCAGATAGGTTCTGGAGCTATCCTCAGCGCAGCTACTATTCATGCATCCTATACAACCAAGGTCGCATCTTCCCGCACAAGCGCCTTGATGTTGAAGCCATTGCTGGTCTGCCCTGCTTAGAGGAAGCGCTGGATTGCTTCAAGCAAGTGGGTCTGCTGCAGTTTATAACTGATGAAGAGCACTGGAATGAAGAGCTTCTGTTGCAATTCTATGCCACCCTACACATCAAAGGATACAACAGAGATCCGAAGACTTGGGCCCTGGAGTGGATGACCGGCAATGTCCATCACGAAGCCAATGCATTCGATATCATTGAGCTCACCGGCCTGCCCACTCCTGGCGAACTCTTCGAGGAAGGCTGTCCACTACACACTGAAGCTCTTGAGAGCATATTCCAGAGGCCTGAACCAAATATGAGTCAGATGCTCTCCATGATGAAGCCATTGCCCCACGATGCTCCTTATCCAACAGAGTTCTTCGTTGAAGACTTTGAGTACCTGCCCAGAACCATCTATCACATTATCCGGCGGACTCTCTGGCCTATTAAAGGGCACTCTCCAAATGCCAAGATCGAGGGTGCAATGAAGACTCTGATATTCTGTATCCTTCATGGCAAATGCTTCAACGCACAGGATTTCTTCATACGCCAACTCGCTGCATCAGGCTCAGATCTGTTTGGTTTAAAGTTCTATGCTCCTTGGGTAATGAGACTGATCAAGCTTCACTCTGCGATCTCATATCAGCCCTCAGCCCGCAACCATCGGATCTTCTTGCCAGATGTGGATACCTCTGCTGAAGCTATATATCCTGAGCCTGCCAAGCAACCTTTGAGTCTTCAGAATGCAGAACACCAGAGCTTCACTCAAAACGATGAAGGTGTTGAAGCCATCTCCAGGGTGTATCCTTTGGCTGGCACTACACGTGCGCCACACCCTGCTTCAACTGAAGCCACTGATAGTGCAACTGCTTCAAGACCCAAGAAGCGCGCTCGTGTTCTCAATAACCGAGAGCTTCTTGTGGCCCTTCATCAAAAACAAGATAGGCATCACGACTGGCTAAAGCGTCAGATGAAAAGCCTCTTGGTGGATGTTAATCGTCTTCGAAATCTTGCCACCAAGAATGCTTTCGTCACTCATGAAACCTGTCGTCGTACATGGAAAGGGCTATCAATGATGTGTACTGAAGCTGAACTTGAAGAGGATGGCTTCACTGAGCGATTCAAGTTTGACACCACACCTCCTAGAAGGGCTGTGATGCGCAACACACCATCACTTGAAGACTCTGAGTTTTCTTCATCTGCTGCCACAGTCACTGCCAGAATCATTGATGAAGAAGACGATGCTACATCACCGCCACCTGCTTCAGCACCTCCAAGCTCTTCTGCACCGCCAAACACCTCCAACGACCCTGCTGCTCCTGGGAACGAGTAGACACTCTATGTCTTCAAACCTTTTTGGTCCTTGCTGACAAAAGGGGGAGAAGCATATGGGTTGATAGTCTTCAAGCGGGTCCATATGGGCGGGTGCTTTATGTTTTGTTATATTTTGCTTCGTGCTTACAACTCTTGTTTTACATTTGGTTCTTATGAGTTGTAGCACTTAAACCAGATGGTCGTCTGCTACTTGTTTGCCACTCTGTTTTGCGAAGATAAATTCCGCATGTGCGACGATAAATTCCGCACTTATCTCATTCTGCAGACGTCCATTTTCCATTATGCATGTCATTATCTTCATATATCTTCACATGCATAGTGGATTGTCATCATAAGCTGAAGTGGATCTCCACAAGTACAACCTGCCATGTGCATTTGCATTCCAAAAGCAAATTAACTTGTATGCACATCTTTAGGGGGAGCCCTTGCAACTTATGAAGACAATTCCTTATCCTTTACAATTTCACAGACTATATTCCCCGTTGAAAACTTCAACTAGTTTGTCATCAATCACCAAAAAGGGGGAGATTGTAAGTGCATCTAGTGCCACCCCTAGTTGGTTTTGGAGTATTGACGACAAACCTAGTTGAGGGACTAATGTGTTTGTGAGAATTGCAGGATAACACAGGTAGAAGTCCCTCATTGATTCGGTTTTACTACCAGAGATGACCCCTAAAAATGTATGAAGACATTGAAGTCAAAGGTGGTATATGAAGATATTCACATTGAAGACTATGACAAAAGAAGACACGTTATGAAGCCTATGGAGCTCGAAGACTTAGATCTTTCATAGTTCTTTTCCTTTGTGTTGAGTCATAGGAACCACCGTACTGTTAAGTGGGGTCCAGGAGAACCAGTCAGAATGACTGAAGTGATGCCTAAACCAAAAACCTATGTCTTCGAGTGAAGACAATGAGAGCGAATCTTGTCCAGAGCCGGACAAGTCAGCTTTGCTTGTAGCCCAAGTAAAAGTTGCCATGAGAGTTTGAAATCTGACCGTTGAGACACGTGTCAGTTCCTTAGTGACCCAGGGTCATTTCGGACAAATCAGGCCGGGTTGCCAAGTGGCTATAAATAGCCCACCCCCTACAACCATAAACGGTTGGCTGCTCAGATTTTAGTGCACGGCTTTTGTCGTTTGAGAGCAACCCACCTCGAAGCCTTTGAGAGAAAATTCCTAGCGAGGAGAAAAGCCCTAACCACCCAGAGCCAGAGAACATTGGGCATCACTTAAGTCTTCTTGTCTGTGTGATCTGAAGACTTATTACACTTGAGGACTGTGAATCCTCCAGACGGTTAGGCGTCGCGTTCAGAGCATCAAAGAGACATTGTGGATTGCCAGTGAACGAAGTCTGTGAAGGTTTGGGAGTCTACCTTGAAGACTTACCAGAGTGATTGGGCGAGGACTATGTAACCTTAGCTCAAGGAGAACATGGTGAGGACTTGGTGTCCTGAGCTGCGTGTTCAGGACTGGGTGTCCGGGACTGTGTGTCCTAAGGTTTAAATACCTAGCCGCTCCAACCAGACGTACAGTTGTCACAGCAACTGGAACTGGTCCAACACATCATTATCTTCAACGAGTCACCGGTTTCATCTTCACTTCCTCTTTCTTACTGTTACTCATTGTGAAGCCATTGCATGCTTGCTCTATCTTTTGTCTTCACAACGTGAATGTATGATCTGTTTGGCTTCATAACTTCTTCCTACCTGATCCTTATTACACTGCAACTGTTTGTCTCTGTGCTTTCACTCTATTGAATACTTGACCATGGCTTGCCTAGTGTAATCTAACTTCCGCTGCATAGTAATAGGCAAAATCTTCGCTGTTTGTCTTCATAACTCCCACGTTTTGAAGACTTTCATAAAATTTGCCTATTCACCCCCCCCCCCTCTAGTCGATATAACGCACTTTCAGTTCAACTAACCCTCATTTTAGTGAGAAGTTTGGAAAGCTAATGTCGGAGAAGTTTGAGATGTCTATGATGAGTGAACTCAAATTCTTTCTTGGTTTGCAAATCAAGCAAACTAAGGAATGTACCTTTGTCTCTCAAACGAAGTACACCAAGGACTTATTCAAGAAGTTCAATATGCAAGAATGCAAAGGTTGAGAGGTGAATTGAACATCATTGATGCTTCAAACTTGGATTAGGAACTCCATTTGATACATGCGGGGCATGAGCCTATGACTAATCCTCGATATTTCTCTTATGATGCTATTCATATGTCTTGGATATATTTGTACCTTGCATGTTATCTAACCCGTGTAGGTACTTGGTTGAAATCTAAATCTATGAGATTGTAACTCACTCACATCTTGAGCAATCTCTACATCACCAACTCTCTACACAATGGTGGTTGAAGACAAGGAAGCACGAAACCATTCAAACATATCCTTTGGCAAATTCTGTGTTGAGTCTCATGATTGTCATTTTGGATACACAAGTGCTCTTCCTTGCAAAGCTAACCCATGTAGGTAGATGAACTCAAACTCCAAGTGGTGCTCCCAACCCTTGATGAACTACATCAACCTTGAGCAACCCACACAAGTTCAACTACATGAGCAAGATCAACACCACCACCCAAGGTATGTTATTCCATCTTAGAGAAGCTTTACTCCAAGTCATGAGTCAAAGCAACTCGACAAGATGTGAATACATCAAAAGGCTTAAACAAAAAATGGTAACCCCATTTTGAGCTTAAACGATGAGTATGACCTATGATCAAGTGCTCTCACTTGATTTCTAAGTCAATATACTCTAACATAGGTGACTTTGTCGCCGACCATCTCTAGATGAAGTTCTCATGTGTCTCTCTGTGCTTTTGTCTCTTGCATATTTGTTTCCCCTTTCAAAAAAACTTCATCTAGAAATTTTAGTTTCTTTTCTTTTCTTTTTGTTCTACATTTTCTGCATCCAATTCATTGCAAATCTTTCAGTAAATTCCTTGCATATCCTTGTGAGATCTTACTTTTCTAGTGAGCTGAGGTGACAAGTGGTTTCACTCTAATGAACTCGGTCACACCGGTTTGTTTTCTTCGGCCCAACCGAAATCTTTTGGTGCAACCGAAGCACACAACTCGGAGTCACCGATTCCACCACAGGAAAACCAACTTGCCACTTATTCCTGATTTCTGTTTGCTCCAGCTCCACTCAATGATTCTTTTCCTCTACCAGCATCATATTAGACATGCTACTTTGCTCTGTGACTCGAGGACCAACCCATTTGTATCACATGTCCAGAAGAGCCCTTCTTGGAAATTGATGTCAAAGGGGAAGAGAGAGATCACATCAAAGCTTAATCCTTCCTATAGGGGAGAAAGAGAGAATACTCAGGGGGAGAGAGTTTCTCAACTAGGAGAAAGTAATATCATCAAAGACCCAGATGCTTGGTGTTCAAGAGGAGAGATGTCACATGTCTTTAAGAAGGGAAAGACATGTTTGGTTGCTTGCTTTAGCTCAAGCTCTGTTGTTTCTTTTTTGTTGCTCTGATTTTCTGTTCCCTATCTTCTCCCAATATCCCATGCAGATTCAGGGGGAGCAAGACATCTAAGGGAAGGAAATCTCTGATTTTATTGCATATCTTTACCTTTGGGGACATGTCGATATCCAATGTGGTACTTAGTACTCACTCTACATGTCATCCCAGTCTTGGTTCTCTTGTGGTTTCTCTTGCTTGCTCTGGTTAGTAGGTGTATCTGTGTTATTTAACCTTGTTTGCGCAGGTTCATCCCATCCTAAGCCAACTCAAGACCACAAGGTGAGTATATGCATCACAGTCATGTGAATGAGAAGTTCTTGCTGATGTACATACTGTTTGCAAGAAGGACTCATGAACATGAAGGTACATTTCTCACGTTCACATCATTTGCTCTGATGCATATAGCCAAGATACATGTAACACATTGCTTACTCTGTCATGATTACGCATTCACATGCTCCTATATTCAATATTCACATGATTGCATACATGTAGGGGGAGCCTATGCATGTTACATGTCTTTCCAAAGCTTTACTTGCTATTCTCTATATCTTTATCTAAAGCTTTGATGTATGTTGTCATCAATTACCAAAAGGGGGAGATTGAAATCACAAGTGCTCCCTAGGTGGTTTTGGTAATTAATGTCAACATATCTCTTGTTGGACTAACACTTTTACCTAGTATGTTTCAGATAAGTTCAACAATGGAGTGGCATGGACTAGAGGATGTGGAACCCCTTCAAGATGCTAAGGACAAAGGATTGGCTCAAGCTTCAAGATCAAGACTCTACATTTTCTATTTTAGTGATCCAAGATCACATTGAGTCTATACGAAAAGCCAATACTATCAAGAGGGGATGAGGTGTTTCTTAATGGTTTGCTTGCTCAAAGTGCTTAGTGATATGCTCCAAAACCCTCAACTACCTTCCCACATCCACATATGACCTAAACCAAAAGTCAAACTCGGCCCCACCAATTCTATCTATCCGGCGCCACCGAGTCTCAGATGTCATAGCCACTGCCACAAACCCTAGCAAATCGGTTTCACCGATAGGGATCTCGATCTCACCGAGATGGGATTGTAATCTCTCTGTGTATGTCCATTACCAAAATTGGTCTCATCGAGTTTGAGCAATCGGTACTACCGATATTACAATGCAAACCCTCTGGTTAGCTTATTACCAAAATCGGTCCCACCGAGTTTATGTAATCGGTCTCATCGAGTTTGCCTGACCAACTCTCTGGTTAGCTTATTACCAAAATCGGTCCCACCGAGTTTGTGTAATCGGTCACACCGAGATTACGTTATGCCCTAACCCTAACCATATCGTTCCTACCGAGTTGCATCTCAGTCCCACCGAAAATCCTAACGGTCACTAGGTTTGTTGAATCGGTCCGACCGAGTTTAACCATTCGGTCCCACCGAGTTTGGCAAATTGTGTGTAACGGTTAGATTTTGTGTGGAGGCTATATATACCCCTCCACCCACTCTTCATTCGTGGAGAAAGCCATCAGAACATACCTACACTTCCAATACACATTTTCTGAGAGAGAACCACCTACACTTGTGTTGAGGTCAAGATATTTCATTCCAACCATATGAATCTTGATCTCTAGCCTTCCCCAAGTTGCTTTCCACTCAAATCTTCTTTCCACCAAATCCAAATCCTGTGAGAGAGAGTTGAGTGTTGGGGAGACTATCATTTGAAGCACAAGAGCAAGGAGTTCATCATCAACACACCATTTGTTACTTCTTGGAGAGTGGTGTCTCCTAGATTGGCTAGGTGTCACTTGGGAGCCTCCAACAAGATTGTGGAGTTGAACCAAGGAGTTTGTAAGGGCAAGGAGATCGCCTACTTCGTGAAGATCTACCGCTAGTGAGGCAAGTCCTTCGTGGGCGACGGCCGTGATGGAATAGACAAGGTTGCTTCTTTATGGACCCTTCGTGGGTGGAGCCCTCCGTGGACTCGTGCAACCGTTACCCTCCGTGGGTTGAAGTCTCCATCAACGTGGATGTACGATAGCACCACCTATCGGAACCACGACAAAAACATCTGCGTCTCCAATTGCGTTTGAATACTCCAAACCCTTCTGTTTACATTCTTGCAAGTTGCATGCTTTACTTTCCGCTGCTCATATACTCATTGCATGCTTTCTTGATATATATTGTGTTTGTTAAACTTGTGCTTAAACTCCACTTAAACTTAAGAATATTAAAAACTGTAACTTTTAGCACTTAGTGTCTAATCACCCCCCCCCCTCTAGACACCTCTTCTCGATCCTTTCAATATACCTATATCTGCTCAAATCAACTATGAAGGTTAGAAAATAACGATACCCGCCACGAGCCTCAACACTTATTGGACTGCATACATCGGTATGTATTATTTCCAATAAGTCTGTGGCTCGCTCCATTGTTCCGTAGAACGGAGTTTTAGTCATCTTGCCCATGAGGCATGGTTCACAAGTATCAAATGATTCATAATCAAGTGATTCCAAAAGCCCATCTGCATGGAGTTTCTTCATGCGCTTTACACCAATATGATCAAAACGGCAGTGCCACAAATATGTTGCACTATCATTATCAACTTTGCATCTTTTGGCATCAATATTATGAATATTTGTATCACTATGATCGAGATTCAATAAACCATTTACATTGGGTGTATGACCACAGAAGGTTTTATTCATGTAAACAGAACAACAATTATTCTCTGACTTAAATGAATAACCGTATCACAATAAATATGATCCAATCATATTCATGCTCAATGCAAACACCAAATAACATTTATATTCATACTCAACGCAAACATCATATTCATGCTCAACGCAAGCACGTCGGTAGAACCAGTCTCATGAATGCGGTCATGTAATGTCGGTTCAGGCCACTTCATCCAACAATACCGCTGAATCAAAGTAAGACGTTGGTGGTAAGCAGTATGACTATTATCGCCCACAATTCATTGTATTCTACTTGTGCATATATCATCTACGCATAGACCTGGCTCTGATGCCACTGTTGGGGAACGCGACATGCAATTTCAAAAAAAAATCCTAGGATCACGCAAGATCTATCTAAGAGATGCATAGCAACGAGATGGAAGAGTGTGTCTACGTACCCTCGTAGACCGAAAGGGGAAGCATTAGGTTAATGTGGTTGATGTATTTGAACATCTTCGCGATCCAACCGATCGAGTACTGAACATACGGCACCTCCGAGTTCAGCACATGTTCAGCTCGATGACGTCCCTCGAACTCTTGATCCAGCAGAGGGTCGAGGGAGAATTTCGTCAGCACGACGGCATGGTGACGGTTATGGTGATGTGATCCGCGCAGGGCTTCGCCTAAGCACTACGATGCTATGACCGGAGGAGTAAACTGTGGAGGGGGCACCGCACACGGCTAAGAGAACAATTGATGTGCTTTTGGGTGCCCCCTACCCTCGTATATAAAGGAGGAGGGGAGGAGGCCGGCCACAAGGGGGGCGCCGAGAAGAGGGGAGTCCTAGTAGGATCCGCCCCCCTTTTTTTCCTTCTACGGGAGGGGGGGAAAGGGAAGGAGAGGGAGTAGGAGAAGGAAAGGGGGTGGCGCCCCCTTCCCTAGTCCAATTCGGCCTCCTCCCTTGTGGGGGGCACACCGGCCCCTTGTGGGCTGGTTAGCCTCCCTCCTATGGCCCATATGGCCCATATCTTTCCCGGGGGGTTCCGGTAACCTCTCTAGTACTCCGGTATGTACCCGATACACTGCGGAACCCTTCCGGTGTTCGAATACTACCTTCCAATACATCAATCTTTACCTCTCGACCATTTCGAGACTCCTCGTCATGTCCGTGAACTCATCCGGCACTCCGAAGAAACTTCGATCACCAAAACACATAACTCATAAGTACAAATCGTCATCGAACGTTAAGCGTGCGGACCCTACGAGTTCGAGAACTATGTAGACATGACCGAGACACCTCTCCGGTCAATAACCAATAGTGGAATCTGGATGCTCATATTGGTTCCCACATATTCTATGAATATCTTTATCGGTCAAATCATTATGACAACATACGTTATTTCCTTTGTCATCCGTATGTTACTTGCCCGAGATTCGATCGTCGGTATCTCCATACCTAGTTCAATCTCGTTACTGGCAAGTCTCTTTACTCGTTCCGTAATGCATCATCCTGCAACTAACTCATTAGTCACATTACTTGCAAAGCTTATTATGATGTGCATTACCGAGAGGGCCCAGAGGTACCTCTCTGATACTCAAAGTGACAAATCCTAATCTCGATCTATGTCAATCCAACAAACACCTTCGGAGATACCCATAGAGCATCTTTATAATCACACAGTTACATTGTTACGTTTGATAGCACACAAGGCGTTCCTTCGGTATTTGGGAGTTGCATAATCTTATAGTCAAAGGAATATGTATAAGTCATGAAGAAAGTAATAGCAATAAAACTTAATGGTCATTATGCTAAGCTAACGGATGGGTCTTGTCCATCACATCATGTGATCTCGTTCATCAAATGATAACACATGTCTACGGTTAGGAAACTTAACCATCTTTGATTAATGAGCTAGTCTAGTAGAGGCTTACTAGGGACACTGTGTTTTGTCTATGTATCCACACGTGTATCAAGTTTCCGGTTAATACAATTCTAGCATGAATAATAAACATTTATCATGATATAAGAAAATATAAATAACAACTTTATTATTGCCTCTAGGGCATATTTCCTTCAAGCCGCGGGCATCGGCGGGACGTGGCGACACGGGCGGTGGCATTCCGACGCGATGGCATTCCAGCATTGGCGGTGGCGATGCGGCTATACTGGTAGCAGTATCCCGGTGAGGTGTCGTTTTGGCGCAGGCGGCGGCGTCCTGGCGCAATGGCGTTCCGGCATGGGTCGGGCGAGGATACGGTGGGGCGACGACGTTCCGGTGGGCCACACATGGAAGTTTCATGATGGTTATCTTCCCTCTAAGAACATACAGGCATCTTCCTGTAAATCGGCAGGAGAAAGGACCTTTTTTATGGGATTCTTTAAAACTAAAGTCCACCTGTTTACGGGAACTGTTGAAGAGGGTTTTTTATCCTAACCCCCCATAAATAGCGATTATTTTAGGGATAGGGGAATTGTTGGAGTTTCTCTAACTATAACCTGTTAAATTATTATTATTTTACAAAATGCAGGCAGGTTGCTGGTTTCATTCATTAAGAAGGGGAGTGCCTCAAGATAAGGCAAAAAGTGCTGGCTACAGAGTTACTGTGCAAGTTGAAAGGAAGGAAAAGGAAAAATGAATTACATTGCCAGAAACAGAACTCTCTTAACCATGATCTCCCAACCAATGTGCACCCTTGAGGCTGACAGCCCACCAAGTGCGCAGCTCAAATACAATTCGATCACAAATATTCAGAAACGAAGAAAATTTATGATTAAAGATATGGTCATTTCGTTCCTTCCAAATGCCCCACCAAATAGCCATCACCAGCGAGGAGAAGGCCTACTTCCTCCGGTCAGGAATTTTTTCTAGAGACAACAGCCAACAGTCAAGCAAAGAAGGGGCGCTGACATTTGGCTTGGCATCAAATGGAAAATGAAATTTGTTAGGCAGAAACCCCAAACACCAGCTGCGAATGGGCAATTAGCAAAGAGGTGGTGAGCAGATTCGAGGCCAATTCTGCAGAGGGGGCAGCTCGGGTCATGGCGCCATTTTCTCCTTGCAAGGTTGTCAGTCGTAAGACACTTTTCTTGCACAGCCAGCCAAGCAAACATCTTTATTTATTTTTTTTGGGGGGCGGGGGATTTGATTTGCCAAATGATGTTCAAGAAAGGGGAGCTGACTCTGCCATAGAATTAATATTAAAACCTATTGTTTGAAGTCACGTGTGCGTGGCTTTTTTGGGAGACACGACGTCCCTTTGGACGGGGAGGCATTTGAAGTGGCTTTGTCAATACTTAACCTTCACAATTATATGTCCAATATGCTATGTACATAAGTGTGGTGATGTACGTGCTTATTCGTGATAGTTATGTGCATCAATTGTTTACAAGCTGAGGGCTTCAACCTTCTTTTTGAAAGAAAAAAGAACGAAAATATGTTTGTGTGTGTTCTTAAGGCATCTTCAACGGTAATCCTCAAACCGCCTGCATCCGTTCAGACCATGCTGTTCGGACCGCAAAAACAATCCAACGCGAGTCTGTATCGGTTTGCAGGGCGGTCCGGACGTGTTTCCTCCCGCAAATTGGAGACAAATATGGGGAGTTTTGTGGTAGTCCGGACAGCAGCCACATAGGACTCCGATACCCCCGGCCCACCCAATCCCCCTCCCGGTCTCATTTTCTTTCACTACGCCCCTTCTCCCTCTTGATTTGCATCCGCATCCTCTGCAGCCGCCGCCACCGTACGTCTCCAGCCGCCACAAAGGCATTGTCGGACATCCGCAACAAGCACTGACGCACCCGCTCACCTTTACGGCGGCACTATCCACCCTGAAGTTGTTTGTGCCCAGATACACTCCACCCCCCTATCGACGACCTCCATGGCGAACAACACGCTTGGCAAGTGTTCGTTCAAATGTCATTGAGCTTATCTTCGAACGATGTGTCCTCTTTTAGAGTATGAAGGATGGCGAGCTACTCGACCATGGAGGATGAGTTATTGTGCGATGTGTGGTTGCCCGTATCCGCGGATTTCGTAGGTAATAGTAGAGGGGTGGGGGGCTTCTGACAGCAAGTGCATGAATCGTTTCACGCACGGAAATATATTGCGCCCTACGACATGTACATCATTCAAGAACGCAATATGAGATCGTTATCGTATCGCTGGTACGCTATCCATATAAGCGTCACCAAGTTTTGTAACATGGTTTGTCAATTGAAGGCAAGGTAGCTATTGCACGCGACAGAGGACGAGATCGCAAGTTTTGATTCATTTTGCTCAACTTATTGATTGATTCGTTCACTTAATATTGGTCTACACATTATGTATCTCGCACGCGCTGCGGTGATGTACCACAGGACATAGGGATGGTCATTTTTTGAACCGGGCTTTACCCCTATCCATTGCAAATGAACGGAAATACAACCCAGAGGGATGGTCATTTACGTACACACTGTTGGATGAAATTGAAGGGGGTATGTGTAGGAGAACATGGTCCGTTGATGAAGAACTTGTTCGACATCCGGTTAATCTAGTAGAATTTGAGACATTGTGTTCCTAGACTTAATTTGCATGCTATGTATGGATAAGTTGTGCTATTTTTTATCCAAACTTTGATGATATCGGACGGTTTGCATGAATTTCGTCCGGTTAATTTAAATGCGGGTTGAAATATATACGAGCAGCATTCGATGGCTGTCTCCCGCATCCGTATCCACAGACTAATCCCACTGTCTGTCCATGAACAAATACGGAAGAAAATTTGCTGGTCGCTATTGAAGCTTTACATCGATGTCTCTGGAAACCAAATGAGAACCCCAAAAGAAGAAATCAAGTAGGCTTTTAACCCCAGCGCAAAAAAAAAAAGTAGGCTTTCAACCGTCATGGCCTGGCCTCTCTCATGGACGTAAAGACAAAGAGGAAGCATTGACACGATGCCTCCTCTGCGAATCAAAGATCCTCAGGATCCCAGGAAGCCTCACGCGTCGTCGCTCGATTCTCTTCTCCGAAGTCGGATCCCCTACTCGTAGCCGCACATATATTCCCGCGGAGGCGTGGAGCATCCCTGCCCGAATGAGGGCGAACATACTCTCCAGCTCCTGATTGCGTCCTCCTGTCCTGTGTGCGCACAGTCTATGTTCGCACCTAGGCTTACCTAGGTCTCGCTCCACCTTTCATCTCACCTCATAAAGAGACAAGACTGAGAATCGTGTAACTCGTGTGCTAGAAAATTCCTGGGCGAAATTCCCCTTCCGTGCCAGTAGAAACGAACGCATGGTCGCCTGTGAAAATTCCAAGGAGATCATCGGGTGTGCTGCTAGTCCTGAATACGCCAGTCAAGATGGAATAAAGCTGCATACACAGTGCTTTCGGGCTTCCAACACTGCGGCGTCGGACTGTTGAGTACCGGCAGTTCGAGTCCAGGTACCAGGTACGAATCGATGCGCGTCCAAGCTGAGATGCGTTTAGACGTGCGTGCGTGCCTCCCATGCCGACGCCCCGGGGTGCAGGTGTCAGGCGTCAAGGAATATAAAAGTCACGACGGCCGCTGGCTATGGCTAGCTCGTAGGCGGTGGCTATAGGTGCACCGTGCACATGTACCAGCGGCAGTGAAAATGGACAAAAATGACCCTTATCTAAAACTTCAACACAAAATGGTCCCAATCTAAAAATATTTCACGAAATGGCACCTTTTATATGACGCCCGGGGCTAGGGCGCCATGCTAGCCCGAGGCGTCATGCTCTTTAGCATGGCGCCCTAGCCGCGGGCGTCATGTAAAAGAGAGACATTTCATGAAATATTTCCAAATTAAGGCCATTTTGTATTAAAGTTTTAGATAAGGGCCAGTTTTGTTCATTTTCTCCCAGCGGCAATGGGCGATGGATCTTGTCAAGGCCGGCGAGTCGTCTTATCAGGTTTGACAGGAGAAGCAGACGTCTTTGGACTTCGGCGGTTGCAGAGCTTTGGCACAAGGGACGGAAATGTCTTCGTTTCGAGAAGACGGAATGTTCGCCTGTAGGCCCATTTATTCTCAAGCGATCCCGAGTAAGGACCTTTTAGCTAGGGAAGAGCGCCGCACTTTCCGATCACCGTAGGTAGGTAGGCAGCCCCTTTGGCGGGCACCGCAGGAAGTTCGGCCGAGCAGGTCGCTCATCCAGCGATTGTTCTAGACTAGTATCACATCGCACAGATGTTATGGCTAATCGCAGCTTTATCTCCAGCAATCCAAAATACTACGGAAAAGATAAAATCCCAAAGGTTAGGCTTTGGTTCATGGCAAATCAAACATTTTTCATGACAATTTTAATTCACACAAAAGAGGCAATTTTAGTTGACAAGCAATTTTCAGGCAAACAAGCAAACCACGGACCAAATTGCCATGCTTACCTACTAAACTTGCCATTCTCGCATCAACTAAAGTTGCCATAAAAAATGTTCGATTTGCCATGAGCAAAATGAAACATTCAGGACTTACCAGGATCCAAAAAATATATGCATCCGCTTTCTCAACCTTCATAAACAAATAATGGATTGGACTGGAAACCTCGAGTAAGCTACATACTGGCCAGTTCTTTCGGCGGATTAAAAAATAAACCGCCTCCTCCTCAACTTTCCCCATAAGTCTCCTCCTTTATTCATTGAGGCTTCTGAACTAGTTATGGGATAACTAGTTTAGAAGTCTCAACAAGTTTAGAAAATGACTTTAAGCTGGGGAGAGGCAGCTTATTTTTTAAGCCGCCCAAAAGAGCTGGCCATTACTAAGAGAGAAAGCGTCCGTCCATTTCGGCAAAGATAGCTTCAATTTTTTTCTTCATTTGCATGCACATGGACTCCATAGAATGAAGACTTATCTCGGCCAACAGTCAAAGGTACACAAACACGGTTCAATACACAAGAAGTAAAACTCTTTTCAACCAACTCCAACGAGACAAAAACAAGAACAGAAACAAATGACATCTTTTACTTTTTTCTTATTCAATGACTTCTTTCTTACCTACAGGGTTCCGGAACTAGGAAGATCCTCCCCTGCAGAAAGAAGGCCACTCATAAGGGCGGGGTGATGGAGCAGGCTCCATTGGAAGACCACTGCTGCTCTCATGCAACCCATTCATGCCTCCCGCACCACCAAGGCCAAGGTTCCCCCCAGCAGGCCTTGTGGATCTGCCGCCCATGAACATGGTTGACCATGTGTCAGACAGCCACTCGCTCTTCGCTGCAGGGTTTAACAATGTTGTGTCGAGGCTCCAATCTATTGAAGTGTAGTCGCACGGTGCTGGCGCATTGCTTCTCCAATCAGCATGAGATAAAGCTGAAGACGGCTCGGATGAGCTCCATCCTCCTCCTCTGAACGTCCCATGTGCCGACCCCCCAGCCTGGGAAGATGATGCACCTCCAGGACCCCATGTACCACCCCAACCATTAGCAGCCAGCTCCACAGGATTGGAAACAAAACTTTGTTGATGGTTTGCATGCATGAACTGCTGCTTGGCAGAATTAGCATTCTCCAAACTCATATTACGTAGTCCATGCCCTAAACCACCATTCAACATCATATCCACCCCTGATGCGCCATTCATGTACCATTCCCTTGAAGGTGGCTCTGATGCAAACATACTATGGCTTGTGGATGGTAGACTTTGCTTGGCAGCTGCGGATTGAGGACGCTGCATTACAACTACCGGGTCTCGCAAGCTTCCGTTATGCATTGCACTTTTCATCTCATTGCCGGCTGCCACATGTCGTGTTTCTGCCTTAATTTGTGGGACTGCAACAGGCACCGGAGATGATGTCACATAAGGAGCTGATGGAACCGAATTGGCAATAACCCGCCTCTTCTCGGGTTGAAAAAATTGTTGACGGACCAAATCTGACTTCACTGTTGTGGCCAATGGTTGAAACCCTTTAACTGCAGGTTCTTTTGGGCCACTACCATTTACTAAAAGCTTGTAGTTTGGGTCCTTCTCATCTCTCCTCATTTGCTGAGGCCCTACAGAAGAGAACCCATTTGTTTGAGGCCTTGCTGGGTTCTGCGCAAGCATGACCTGCGGCTTGTTAACCAAGCCACTTGAATCACCAGACACTTCAGGCTTAGATGTGGTTGTTGCTGATTCTTGCTTCTGTGTCTTCAAGGCCTCCTCAGCCTTTTCTAGATCACCCTCAGAAGAAACAATAGCCCTTTCTACCTCTTGCTTTGTACACTTAAATTTCGCCTCCAGGATCACAATCTTTGCGAGCTCATCAGTTATATCAATCTTCAAATTAGCTCCAGACTGTTGAGCTGCTGCAGCTTGCTGCTTCGTTTCATCACTGCCATCAAAATTACATAGCCAGGCAACAGACTCCTCAAGACAGCCCTCGTTATGTATAAGGGCCATCGTTGCCTGGTCTGATGAGAAACCCATTGCAACAAGCTTCTGAGCAAGTGTCTCCAACTTTCTGGACATTAGGTATCCCTTGCAACGCTCGTGCAATTCCTGGGCGCGCCTCTCCTTCTGCCTTTGATGCTTCTTCTCATTCTTTTGTCTGATCTTCTCACGTTTATCAAGATCACATCCAGGAATAGAGTCCACTCGAGGCGCAGTGCTGGTTGATTTGTCCTTTGTATCTTCTGACTCTCCAGAACAGCTACCATTATTTGAGGTGCAATCAAAGTCCCCTGTACCATGCGAGCTACGAGAATGCTCGTCTATTTCATCTGTATTCCTCAACTTTTCGTTACCCTGGCTACCCAGCAAAGAGGATGATGGCTCCAAAAGATGAAATTTTCCAGAGAGGTTATTAAAAGTACTTGCACCGGTGCCATTCCCCACTGGCTTGACAGCCACCTTAGGTTGCTCTTTTGCTGCTTTGAAAGCAGCTGCCCTATCCTTTGCCTTGGATTTGGATGCAGACGGCATTTCCAAAACGAACAGCCGAAAGGTTGTTTACCTGCAGCCAAGTTTCAACAAAAATTATCACTCTAGTAAAATATATATAGACATTATAGTTTATAGACAAAAACTCCAGAAAATTGTTTAAGAAGTTGTCATCTGAATAATAGCTATATGCCTGGTAGACAATGAGTGGAGTCTGAGATTTTCAATGGAACATAAGTTGATCATAGAGATCCAAGAAGCATACTACAATCCTAGCATTTGGCCCAGTATTTATTAGCGCTCCTCACCTTGACATGCTGATCAATAGCATCACAATCTGTGCTTGGATAAGCACAACTCAATTAGTTACGCTTAGAAAGTATTCAGCTGACCCAATAGGGTTTCTAAGAATCAAAATACTACCAACTATTCAGGATAACAGGGAAGCTTTGCCCTCAAACAAAGTAGAAACATTCAACTGTTGCAACTAAGTGCCTCTTCCTGGCAGTGGTTCTAGATAAGCAGATGTTTCTAAAAGCGGATGCATGTCAAAAAACATGAAAACTAATGCAGCTCATCAAAAACCTCTCAAAATCAAATAATAATAATAATAATAAATTTCATTCCAGTGACCCATATTTACAGTTGCATTACTTCCTTATTATTGTTGCTTATTTTTCATTAGGCATGTCCAAGATAACCTTTTTCCATTTTATCTATGAGAGCAAATAAGTCATAAATTTATAGTTTACACACACCGGAGCACAAAGTAGGAACTAGATAAACCGTGAAGTGACAGAATCTGTTCACCTACCCCAGTCTACAAGTTCCAAACAGAAAGGCTGACCCAAGCGTCCGTTACATACAAAAATAAATTCACTAGCGTCTATATTACAGCTGACGTCACAGCAATTAAGAGCCACGATAAGCCACTAGCGAAAGCATACTAAGTTGCCCATATGGCAAGTACTGCAGAATTACTTTGCTATATAAAGCAAGCTACATAAGCTTAATTAGTATGGCGCCACTTCGGTTTGACCTCAATCTCTTCGTATCGTAACCTTTCTTCTGACTTACAAGCCACATTAAATTGTGACTGGTTATCATAATCAACTAACGGAATATGACAATTGACCTCAATCTCTTCGTATCGTAACGTTTCTCCTGACATACAAGCTACATTAAATTGTGATTGGTTATCATAATCAACTAACGGAATACGACAATTGACCTCAATCTCTTCGTATAGTAACGTTAATTCTGACATACAAGCTACATTAAATTGTGATTGGTTATCATAATCAACTAACGGAATACGACAATTGACCTCAATCTCTCCGTATCGTAACGTTCCTTCTGACATACAATCTACACTAAATTGTGATTGGTTATCATAATCAACTAACGGAATACGACAATTGACCTCAATCTCTTCGTATCGTAACGTTTCTTCTGACATACAAGCTAGCTACACTAGATTGTGATTGGTTATCATAATCAACTAACAGAATACGACAATTGACCTCAATCTCTTCGTATAGTAACCTTTCTTCTGACATACAAGCTACATTAAATTGTGATTGGTTATCATAATCGGCTAACGGAATACGACAACCGACGCATAACGACAAAGCTAGCGGCCAGCATATTTACTACAACACAGAACGCGACAAGTTGTTTCGCCGTACGAGTTGCTTGCACCAGTAGCTTTAAAACTAGCTTCCACGCCCCCATGGTCCTATAAAACCTAGCACCAAATCTTCAGCCAGCAAAAAACAGGGAAACTATCTATCTCCTCCTATATCCTATAAAACAGGACAGCCCAGCAGCACAACAGCTCCATGGCTCCGCCAATACATGACGAACAGAGGGGAACCCCTGGAATCCAAGCACGTCCGAAATTCACAACGAGTACCGACGCGGGGCATCAGCCAAGCCCGAGGGGCGTGCGCCCCCCATGACGCTCCTCGGCCTCCGACAACGCCAGGCCGCCGGAAAGCGCGATCCCGTGGCGCGGGACCGCCCAGGCCGACCGAATTCAGCGGCGGGCACGGCACCCGGCCACGCGCCGGGCGCCGGGCGCCGCCCCACGACTGGCCGCATTCCGCCGCGCCCCTAGATCAAACCGCGGGGCGAGACGCCACGCTCCGAACCGAATCGAGACACGTAGGGATCAGGGGGTAGGGGAGAGGCGTGCGGAGGGGCTTACCGGAGGCAGCAGCGGGAGGGGCGTAGGGTTTTGGCGGCGGCGGCGGCGAGATCGAGGGGCGGGGAGGGATTTGGGGGT